>NC_133649.1:175977414-176139858 GCF_009905375.1 Apium graveolens | reverse complement strand
CATGGAGGGATTTGAAGGCATGGGAGCATTCTTAACAGATTTGCAGTTATCAGATAGATGATTAACACTTTTACAATGCACACAGCTTTTTCTAGGAGCATACCTATCAGGTGTGTAATTGTTATGTTTATTAATCTCTACCTTCCCATTTCTTTTAGATTTTCTTTTAGTTTCCTTTTTATCCTCAACCAACTTAAGCCTATTTTTCAGCTGATCTAAAGTCATGTGTCCTATATTCACCTTACTGGCATCTTTGGATGTGCTAGCTCCTTCTTTGACAAAGTTCTTGAAAGTTGAACCATCCTTCTTATTGAGATTTTTATTTTTGAAATTACTTGCCTGTTTTAATTGATGAGCCTTCAACGGATGCTCTTTTTCTTCCTTCAACGGATAACTTTCATCATCCGTTGATTCCACATCCGTTGACAATCCATCAATTAATTCTAGCTCCTTTTTGTTTTTCTTCCAGGCATCCTCACAGAATGATTCAATTCCCTGAACCTTGGCAATCTGAACACTAACATCCCTAGATGTTTTCCAGGCCTTGATTACCTCTTGCTCACTCTCTAACTGTTTAGAAAGAATTTCTACTTTCTTAACAGCTTCTTCTAGTTCACTCTCAACAGTCAAGCATTTAAGTTTAATATTTTCAAGCTCAATTACCTGATCCTCTAACACAACATTCCTATCACTTAAAAAAACATTATTCTCTTTGATCCTAGTGTTTTCTTTAGCTAGTGATTTAAGGGAAACACACAAATGATATAATTCATTGGACATATCATTTATGGCTTCATTGCATTCATTTTTAGAAAGCTGAGAGAGATCAGTAGTAATTACCTGGTTGCTTGATGAACTAGTTTCATTTTCATCAGAATTAGCCATCAGGGTTAGGTTGACATATTCCATATCATCATCTTCATTGACTCCATCTGCTGCCCAATCATCTTGAGTGAGAAAAGCTCTTTCCTTTTGTTTGAGCAAATCAAAATACTTCTTTTTGTAATCAACTTGCTCAAATTTCTTCTTATCAGAGGTTGGCTTCCTACACTCACTTGCAAAGTGTCCACTAATGCCACAGTTATAACATTTGAACTTGGATTTGTCCACCATATTTTTGTTTGGCTTAGTGAATTTTGTATTTTTCTTGAATTTCATCTTTGCAAACCTCCTGGACAGAAAAGCCAGATGTTCATCAACATCATCAGAGTCATCCTGACTGGAATTGTCTTCATCCTCAGCTACTTGCTCTTTACCCTTGCTTGATTCTGATTTGTTTGTGCCAATTTTGAGACTTGGCATTGTCTTCTCCTCATTCATGGCTTCAATCTTCTCACTGTCAACTACAAGTGCAACTGTTCCTCCTTTTCTCTTTCCCTTTTACAGCAGCTCATCCTGCTCCATTTTAAGTTCATAAGTCTTCAAAATTCCATATAATCTTTCAAGTGTGAAGTTCTTATAATCTTGAGAATTTCTTAGAGAGACAGTCATAGGCTTACATTCCTTTGGTAGAGACCTCAAAAATTTTAAGTTGGAATTCTTGACTTGGTACACTCTACCATACAGCTTCAATCCATTTAACAGTTTCTGAAATCTGTTGAAGGTATCATTTAATGATTCTCCTTCTTCAAAGTGAAAATATTCATACTGTTGAATAAGAAGTTGCATCTTGTTCTCTCTAACCTACTTAGTACCTTCACAGATGATTTGTACAGTATCCCAAACTTCCTTTGCAGTTTGACTATTGATGACATTGTCAAACATATCTTGATCTAAGCCATTAAACAAAATGTTCATGGCTTTCTTGTCCTTGCGGATTTCTTCTATGTCTTCAATAGTCCATTCTGCTTTTGGCTTGGGAATGGACTGTCCAACAGCAACTGTTGCAGTAGCAGCTGTGGCCACTTTGTGAGGGATGTGAGGACCATTTTCAATACAGTTGATGTAGCTTTCATCTTGAGAAAGAAGATGTAAATGCATCTTCACTTTTCAGTGATGATAGTTATCTTTTTCCAGGACTGGAATCTTTATACTAATATCCTTCCTAGCAGGAGGATTCTTTTGTGCACTCATGATGTTAGCAAAATAGATCTTTACAATCTTTGTATGTTAAGAGCTTGCTCTGATACTAATTGTTATTCCCAGTGGACTAACAATGAGATTTACAGAAGGGGGGTTGAATGTAAATCTCAAAACTTTTTCAAGTTTTGAGCAGTTTCTAAGGCTAAGTGTTTTAGTGAGCAAATGTGTGTGAATTGCTTGAAGCTAATACAGACAGATATATATTCAAACACAAATGTAAGGAACACAAAGAACTTAAAAACTTTTCTGGTGGATTTGTTGTTCCACCAGAGATGTGTTATTTCAGAAAATCTGTGATTCAAAGAATTAAATCACAGCTACTTCCTAGTACAAACTAGATGATTTTCTCTCTGGATTTTTCTAAACAGCTCTGGAAAATTCACATCTACTTACTAGCTGCTACTTGATTTATATATCACCAAGTTTACAAATGAAGACAAAACTGTAAAATACAATTAAAAAGGCTCTTCACATGTTTCTTCTTTATTTCTCTATCCAATGCAATTTGGTTTTAGCTGTTAATCTTTGAATACTCCCTTGTTTGCACCAGAATGGAAATGCTGCATTTTCTTGATTCCTCCTTAGAGGCTGCCACAGCAGTTTGTCTCTGTCAACCCATGTGCCTCTGTCAGCTTATGAATTGTCACTATCAACTGCTATTGAACTAAGCATCCGTTGAAGCTTTCATCCGTTGATGCCTTATCCGTTGAGACTTTATCCGTTGAAGCTTTATCCGTTGATGCATTAGCAGTTGAAGTCTTATCCGTTGAAGCACTTATCCGTTGATGGATATTATCCGTTGAAGCTTTAGAGACATCCGTTGAAGCTTTGTTTCTTATCCGTTGAAGGTCTTCAATATCAGTTGATACTTCTTCACTTATACAAAATTACAAGGCATGAAATATTTACAATTAGCCCTCCTATTTGCATATCCACTAGTAGTCAACATGACTGATAATTTCCTACAACATCTAAGAATTACAACTTGAATCCAGAGAATGAAATGTGCTACAATACTAAACTTATTGCTAAGTAAAGCTACTCCTTCAACGGATAGCCAAGATGGTCTTATCCGTTGAGGCTACAAACACTAGATTTCTACTTAAGTGTTTTGTTTAACTTATCATCAAACTAATACACATATTCCTAACAGCAATAAGCCTTATTTTTTGTACATTTTGTAATTGGTTTTGGCGTCATTGAGAATGGAATTTGTGCTTCATTACATTAAGCATAAATTAGGGGAGATTGTTACTTGCTGATTCTCAATGATCAGGAGGAGCTCAGGATCTGACTGTGTTTAGATGTCATAAATATTTTATGTGTCGTCAGGATTTGATGCATCATCAGTATCTATGGAACATCAGCATCTAAAGGCAGTCTGTTACGAAGATTGATTCTGTTTCTTATTTTGAGGGATGGATATCTGTTCATTCTGAGTGATAGGACTTTGTATATTCAGTTAAAGATATGTATCATTTTATGTTAGTAATTGATAATACATATCTTAGATTGATTTGAAGCAGGTGTGTATTATATAAACACAGTTTAGGTCATCACATAGTGATTAACTCGAGCATTGTACGACTTAGCAGCTCTCAAGAACATCAATATTTCTTGAGAGAGTTTGTAACAGTTTTTATCAGAAATATAAGGAACTGTTATATTTTTATACTTGTTCGAAACATTTATACAATTGTATCCAACCCCCTTAAACAATTGTATTACTACTGGGCAACAACCCTAGTTGAAATTGTATTGTCAATTGAAGCTGGGAATACAATTGCCAATTATCCAACTATTGAGGAGGAAAGTATAACACATTCAAGTGTCAATTCATTGCAAGAAGAACAAGGGTTTGAGACTATGGTACATGACAGTAACATGGTAAAATCCCCTCCAATTCAAATGGAGGTTCCCCTTGGTGAATAACACACTATCACAACCAAAGTTCCAACTGTGAGTACAACTGTGACATCTATCACATGTGATGTTCCTATCTCCATACTCTCTACCTCAAACATATCTCACCAACACCAAACCTAAACACTTCAGACCAACCCTCCACTTCAAACACGGTACTTCAACATTCTCACTTAATATCTCAATGGCTACATGATGCAGAAACTCAACCAACAATAATGGATGATCTTCTTCAGACCAATTAGCTGGATTGGTCAATATTACCCAATAGCTACTCACAAAAGACATGTCCAATCAGGATTATCAAGCCATTTTATTGTCCTACAAGCAAGAAGTTGAAACTCAACAAACCAAGATAGCTGATGAAGCTGAGCAGGATGGGAATGTTGATACATGTCTATCTAAGGATTTCAGTGTTACCATGGATGAGGCATTGGCTAGATTCAGGGAGGAATATGTAACTATTTTGAGTAGCAACAGCAAGGCCCTCACTCCACAGGAGGTGTGTGATGTTATCACATAGGTCTACAAGGCACAACTAAAGGCTTTCCATTTCATTGGTAAAGCTTTGGAAAAGACTTTGGGTAGACATCAAGAAAGGATAAGGAAGATGTTTATGGACAAGATTGATGCAATTCTGCCATCTCGGGTTAAGATCAAGAACAAATTCAACAAGTATGCAGAAAAGATGACAAACTTTAATTTAACTGGTATAGAGACTGTTATGGATAAAAAACCAAGGTTATTACTTGCTGTATTTAATACTAAGATTCGGGAGCTCAAGGCCTTTAATGGCTGCTCTCGTGTTTCGTGACTCAATCTGCCTTTACGAGATGCCTACGTATCTCTGTGAATTAGAGAATCAAGCCAAAAAACGTCGTTCTGATTTGTGGGGTGAGGCCCCTTATATAGATGTTGGGAGTCCTTGAATTGGACTTGGTATAGGAGACTTGGTGGGCAAGTCTCATAGTTAGAATGGACTTTGGAGTCCTAGATAGTAGGAAACTGATTCCTTATCCTTTTAGGTCCCCTTGAGGCTAATCTCCAAGGATTTATATCCTTATCGGGACTCTTTTCAACATCTGTTTTGTCCCTTATTAATTAATTATGAAATTAATTAATAATCAGGGCTTTTGGGCCTTTTTATTCCATCAGGCCTGATCTGGTCCATCAGGCTTAACCTTTCTGGTCTGAGTATCATATATCTTTTTATTGGGCCTAGCAACCCACAGCTTGTACAATTAATGCAGTATTTAATAATACAATCATAATTTATTTATCCCTATCATTTGCCCCCCAACTTTTGGGAAACATCGATTAGGTTTCGCAGAAGTTAAGTCTATTCGTTCCCTTACAGGGTTTCATTTTTCCGTAAAGTGTGGAGCGACCTACACATTTACAATGAATTTTCCCTTTTATTCAGGAATTATCTTAATTTCCAGGAATTTTTCCCTTATTTCCGGGATTCTTCCCTTATTTTCTGGATTTTTCCCTAATTTTCTGGGATTTTCCCTAATTTCTGGGATTTTCCCTAATTTTCTGGGATTTTCCCTAATTTTCTGGGATTTTTCCCTATTTTCTGAAAATATTTAAGGAATTTCTGGATTTTTTCCCTAATTTCTGGGATTTATCCTTTAATTTTTCTGGATTTATTCCTAATTTCTGGGATTTATCCTTTAATTTTCTGGATTTATTCCTTATCTCTGAAAATATTAACATTTTTCAGAAAATATTTAAGGAATTTTCTTATTTTTCTAATTAAATAATCAAAAAAACAGAATTTTTGTTGCTCAATACATCCTAGGCGTTTGTTGATCCACGCCTAGGAGACAGTTTCCTAACAACGTCTAGGAAAACTTGCATCCTGGGCGTTGTTGGAGGCTGATGCTTCCTGGGCGTTGTTGATCCACGCCTAGGAGACGGTTTCCTAACAACGTCTAGGAAACTTGCGTCCTGGGCGTTGTTGGAGGCTGATGCTTCATGGGCGTTGTTGATCCACGCCTAGGAGATGGTTTCCTAACAACGTCTAGGAAACTTGCGTCCTGGGCGTTGTTTAAGACAGATGCTTTCATAGATCCTAGACGTTGTGCACCCACGCCTAGAAGACAGTTTTCTAACAACGTCTAGGAAACTTGCGTCCTGGGCGTTGTTGAAGACAGATGCTTTCATAGATCCTAGACGTTGTGCACCCACGCCTAGAAGACAGTTTTCTAACAACGTCTAGGAAACTTGCGTCCTGGGCGTTGTTGAAGACAGATGCTTTCATAGATCCTAGACGTTGTGCACCCACGCCTAGGAGACAGTTTTCTAACAACGTCTAGGAAACTTGCGTCCTGGGCGTTGTTGAATACAGATGCTTCCTGGGCGTTGTTGTACCACGCCTAGGAGCCACACTTCTAACAACGGCTAGGGACGATGTATCCTGAGCGTTGTTGAATACAGATGCTTCCTGGGTGTTGTTGTACCACGCCTAGGAGCCACACTTCTAACAACGGCTAGGGACGATGTATCCTGAGCGTTGTTGAATACAGATGCTTCCTGGGCGTTGTTGTACCACGCCTAGGAGCCACACTTCTAACAACGGCTAGGGACGATGTATCCTGAGCGTTGTTGAATACAGATGCTTCCTGGGCGTTGTTGAGGCTGTTCGAGCCTTGATTCATTCATTGAACTTTGATTTTAAATCTTTTCAAAATTCAAATCTTATGGGCTTCCCGCCTTTTTATTAGGCCCAGGCCCGTTTGTGCATCTTTGAGCTCCTCTATATAAGAGGTGGAGTGTGAGTTCATTTCTCACACTTCACTTTCACAAAAATTTCTAAATTTCAACTCTGCAATTAGTCTCTCAAGAATCGCCACCTCCAAGCGATTTCCGGCTTTCTACTCCGCCGCTTTCTGGGCTTATTTTGAAGATTCCGTTTGAATCTTCATCTTCTTTACTTACTTTCAAGAGCTTCCTGGGTTTTTGTCTTCATCCATGGCGGATTCCGATTCATCTCACTCCCATGTCCCCCAAGCTGTTGCCCGTCCCTCTAGGGCCAGCCGAGGTAAAAAATCTCTTGTACATTCCTCAGTTATTTCTCTTAGGGATCTTTTAACCGAATTTGGGCAAGCCTTTCCTAACATGTTACACTTAGATGCATATAATTATCCTTCTAGATTTGGTCCAGATCAAGTAGGTACCATAGCCCGCCTTTTTGGCATTTCCCACCCTTATAGGGCCGAGGCTCCAGGCCCAAATGATAGGGCCTGCTACCCAAAACCTGGGGCCATTCGGGTCTATAAGGAAACCTTCTATGCTGGTTTTCGCCTACCTCCTCATCCTTTTGTTTTTCGCCTTTTGGCTGAGGCCCGAGTCTGTCCGACCCAACTCACTCCCAACTCTTGGCGTTTTATTCACTGTTATATGGCCCAATCTCGTAAACACGGTTTTGAGCCAAATGTTTGTGTCTTTCGTTATTTATTTAAATTTGTAAATGCTTCTGAGGACCAAGGATGGGTCAAAATAGTTCATAGATCCTTGGCTCGTTCCTGCTTTATTTCTGGCACCAATCCCGACTCGTATCCAACATGGAAGAGTGAGTGGTTTTATATATTTCTGGATTCCGAGGAGGGTTGGGACCATTTTTTCAGGCCCAACTTCTCAAAAAGTATAGACGGGTCTTTAAGAGACCTAAAATTGGGGATAGATGAGGATGCGGCCATCAAGGCCATTACTGCTGATAACTTGCACCATTGTGCTCTCATCCTTTCAGAGGGTAATTTGCAAGGTGTAGGTCTAAGTGACCTTGGTCCCGAGGGTATTTCTTTCCCCTTTTTGTTCCATTTCCTCCATTTTCTATTTGTCCTTTTTCTTACGTGCTTGTATTTGCCTGCAGCTAGGGCCGCTTTGGACACGATCTTCAAGAAGCGGGAGGCCCGTGCCGCCAAGGGCTCTGCTGTTGAGAGCCACCGCGACAAGCGGGTTAGGATTGGTGACGGCCCTTCAGTCACGGTTCAGGAGGCCGTCCCTACTTTTTTATCCCAGAGGCCTCCTAGCCTTGATGAAGATAACTCTCCCTTCACCGTCACTTGGGGCCTTCAGAGGAGGGACACGGTGGTAGGGAGTTCCGAGGCTGCCGCCGTTTGGTCTCAGAGTGTGATCACGCCTCGTGACAGGGCTGAGATCGTCGAGTCTTCTGATGACCTACAGATTGAACGTCTGGGTGCTCAGGCCGTGGCTTCTGTAAGCCTCTTCCTTTTTTAACTGTTTTTTTTTGTTTATTATTACTTACTGTACTTTGATATGTTCGTGCAGATGAATACCTATCTCCAGGCTGCCCTTCACAATTTGAAGGATGTGAGGACCAGCCTAACTATTGCTGAGAGGGACAGGGATAGGTACCTCAAGGCTTCCGAGGCCAACTTCACTCGTTTTCGTGAGGTAGAGAAGGAGCTGGCGGACGAGAAGGAGAAAGTTCGTAAGCTGGAGCTGGATGCTCAAAGGGCCCGAGCTGAGGTGATAGCTGAGTATAAGGCATCTCAGGACTTTCAGGATGTCCTAAATGCTGAGTACGATGCTAACTTCCCGGAGACCTTTTCTAGCTGTTGGGAGCAGATAGTAGAGGAGATTGGGAAGAAGATTTCGGAGGTGACTCTTACTGCCTATCCAGTCCCTGATATTCCTGGGAAAGAGCCTCTTCTTGATGATATCCCTCTTTCTCCTATTCTTGCTTCTTCTGCTGAGGCCGAATCTGTTTCTCCTCGAGGTGCTGATCATGTTCCAGTTCCTTCTTCTGCTGCCAATGAAGGAAACATCGATGATGACTTCTTCAAGGATCTTTGAGTATTTTGTTTTTCTTGTTTGGCCCATTATGGCTTTCTATGTATTGACTTAATCGCATTCAGAACTTATTACCCTTCGGGGCTTGTATTCTATATGTTGCTTTTCTTGCCTCTTTATGTTTTATCTTTACAATCTTAATATACATTTGAACCTTAAACATCCTTAGATAGAAATAATTTCAAACTCTTTAATATGAAGTCTGGTTTTCCAAAACCTTACATAGCATGGGTTCGACCCTAATCAACAATAACTAGATAATGTAAATTCTACTGGAATATAAAATCCTATGCAAGCAAAGCTTCAAGGTGCTTTTAAACCTACTTGTCAATGACAAGTGAGAATCGTACTTCTCCTATCTTACACATAGTAAACCTTCAGGTTTTGTGCGTGCCAGGTCCTCGGGACTTCAAAACCTTCCATAGTTTCCAGCTTGTAGGTTCCTCTACCCTGAACGCTCTTGACTCTGTACGGCCCTTCCCAATTCGGGGCAAGCTTTCCTTTCTGTCCAACACCAGAAGCCTCTATTTTTCTCAAGACTAGATCCCCTTGTTTAAAAAATCTCTCTTTAACCCTTAGGTTGTAATAGAATGAAGCCTTTTTCTGATATTCTACTATCTTTGCATGTGCCTCATCTCGCACTTCAGCAATTAGATCCAGGGCTAACCTCTGCCCTTCCTCATTTTCTACAGCATTGAAAGTCTGAATCCTTGGAGAGGAATGCGATATCTCCACGGGAACTACTGCTTCTGCCCCATATGCCAACATGAAAGGAGTTGCTCCTGTCGTGACTCTACAGGTAGTCCTATAGGCCCATAATATTGGAAGTATCTCATCCACCCAATTATTTCTTGACTTCTCGATCCTCTTTTTTAGTCCATCCAGGATTATCCGATTTGCTACCTCCGCTTGCCCATTGGCTTGCGGGTGAGCCACAGAGGTGAACCGTAACTCAATTTCATTTTCTTCGCAATACTTCTTGAATTCCTCGTTGTTGAATTGTGTTCCATTGTCAGTGACGAGGATACGGGGAATTCCATATCGGCACATAATGTTTTCCCACAGGAATTGTGCAACCTGCTTAGTTGTGATTTTGGCCAAAGGTTTGGCTTCGATCCACTTGGTGAAATAATCAATGGCTACAATCAGAAACTTCCTTTGTGCTGTGGCCATAGGAAAAGGCCCTAGAATATCCATCCCCCACATAGCAAAGGGAATAGGTGAGTTGATAGAGGTCAGCATCTCGGGGGGTTGTCTGGCGACTGGTGCATGCTTTTGACAACGATCACACTTCTTTACATATTCTTTGGCATCAGCCATCATTTCTGGCCAATAGAAGCCTAAACGAGTTATCTTATGAGCCAAGGCCCTGCCCCCCAAGTGTTGCCCACAAATACCTCCATGCACTTCCTCAAGAGCTAAGCGTGCCTCATCGGGCCTGAGACACCTCAAGTAAGGAACCACGAAAGATCTTTTATATAGAATCCCATCTATCAAAGAGTACCTTAGTGCTCGAACAGTTAACTTCCGTGCCTCAATTGCATCGCTTGGCAACCAACCGGTCTGAATGTGAGCCTTGATGGGATCAATCCATGACGTCCCCAAGCCTACGGGAGCCACAAGCTTAACATCTATGCTTCGTGTCTTTAAAACACGGAAGTACACACTTCCTGAACTTTCTTCAATCTCAGATGAAGCAAACTTTGATAGCGCATCTGCTTTAGCATTTTCTTCCCTTGGAATGTGTTCAACATGGCATTCATTAAATTGGGTCATCACAGCCCTTACTAGGCGAACATACTTAGCCATCGTATCATCCCTTGCTTTAAATTCTCCCTTTACCTGGGATATGATCAACTTCGAGTCTCCACGGACCTTTAAGTTTTTGACTCTAAGTGTCCCAGCTAGACCAAGGCCAGCAATCAGGGCTTCATACTCTGCCTCATTGTTTGTGGTTGGGAAGTCTAGCTTCATGGCATACTCAATTAAGAATCCATCAGGGCTTTGCAAAACCAACCCTGCTCCACTGGAATTTGTTTTTGATGCTCCATCAAAATAGAGAACCCAATATTCTTTCTCCTTGCCCCCATTGTCGACTCCCTTGTCTTGAGGTATGGTATCTTCCTGCCCCCCGACTTCTTGGTTGGGTATGGTACATTCCACCACGAAGTCAGCTAGTGCCTGGGCTTTTATGGCCATACGTGGCTTATACTTGAGATCGAACTCTCCCAACTCTATTGCCCACTTAATCAGTCTCCCACTCGCCTTGGGACTGTGAATGATATTTCTCAGTGGCTGATTTGTTAGCACTTCAATTTGGTGAGCTTGAAAATAAGGACGCAGCTTTCTTGAAGCCATTACCAAGGCTAAAGCGAATTTCTCAATGGCTGAATAATTCAACTCAGCACCATGCAAAATTTTGCTGACATAGTATACGGGTTTCTGGACTTTCAGTTCCTCCTTAACCAACACCGCGCTCAAGGCGCTTTCTGAAACAGCCAAGTACAAGAATAAAATTTCACCCAGAACTGGCTTGGCCAACAACGGGGCCTGGCCCATATACTTCTTTAACTCTTCAAATGCCTTCTGATTTTCCTCACTCCATACAAAGTCTTTAATGTTCTTTAATGACTTGAAGAATGACAAGCACTTGTCTCCTGACTTGGAGATGAATCGTCCTAGCGCAGCAACCCTTCCTGTGAGTTTCTGAACATCCTTGACAGTTTTTGGGGGTTCCATGTCCAGGATTGCCTTTATTTTATCGGGGTTAGCCTCAATTCCCCTCTTTGAGACCATCAATCCCAAGAATTTTCCAGATCCTACTCCGAAAGCACACTTCGTGGGATTCAACATCATCTTGTGGTACCTCAGGACCTCAAGAACTTCCCTCAAATGGGTTATATGATCAATCTTTACTAGACTCTTGACTAGCATGTCATCAACATAGACTTCCATAGTCTTCCCAATAAGATCCTTAAAAATTTTATTCACCAACCTTTGATAGGTGGCTCCTGCATTCTTGAGACCAAACGCCATAACAAGATAACAATAAACACCAAAGTCAGTGATAAATGATACCTTTGGAATGTCATCCTTATGCATTTTGATCTGGTTGTATCCGCTAAACCCATCCATGAAACTCAGCATCTCATGTCCAGCGGTGGCATCAATCAAAGTATCAATTCTAGGCAGCGGAAAACAGTCTTTGGGGCATGCATCATTCAGATCGGTGAAGTCTATACACATCCTCCACTTTCCATTAGCCTTCTTCACCATTACAGGGTTTGCTAACCACTCCGGAAATTGAATCTCCTCAATGAAACCAGCCTCTAAGAGCTTTTCCACTTCCTGCTTTATAGCCTCTTGTCTTTCCGGGGCAAAATTTCTTTTCTTTTGTTTCACTGTCTTCCGGCTTGGATCCACGTTTAACTTGTGAGTAATTAACTCCGGGTCTATGCCTGGCATATCAGCTGCTGACCATGCAAACACATCACTATTTTCTTGCAAAAATTTCACTAACTTCCCTCTAAGGGGCTCCTCTAATGTGGCTCCAATGAAAGTCATCCTCTCAGGATTCTTGGGATCTAAAGGAACCGAAACCAATTCTTCTGCTGGCCTTCCTCTATTCTCATCATTTTCTCGAACATCCATATCTTCAATAGGAAGAACCTGCCCCCCGACTCCATCTGCCCTCAAAGAGGCCACATAACAGCTTCTAGCCATTTTTTGATCTCCTCTCTCTTCTCCAATCCCGTTTCGGGTGGGAAACTTCATGACTGAATGGTAGGAAGAGGGGACTGCCTTGAAGGCATGTATCCCTGTTCTCCCCATGATAGCATTATAAGTTGAACTAGCCTTTACCACCACAAAATCCAGCATCTGCGTTGCTTGCCTTGGCTCCGTACCTATGGTGGTTGGCAATTTAATTATCCCTTCCACAGGACATTCTACTCCAGCAAATCCATATATCGGCATGTCGGTTGGTGTCAGCTGGGAGTCGTTATACCCCATCCTTAGAAAGGTGTCGTGGAGCAAGATATCCACAGAAGCACCATTATCCACAAGGACCCTCTTAACCGGGCTATTTCCTATTATCGGCGTTATGACCAGCGGGTCGTCATGGGGAAACTTCACACCCTCTAGGTCGGAATCATCAAAAGCCAATGTTACTTCTGTCCTGGCCCTCTTCGGGGCTTCTCCAACAATATGCATAACCTCTCTAGTATATGCCTTTCTGGAATTTTTGGACAATCCAGCAGCAGTTGGACCTCCAAAGATCGTGTTTATCACAGGCCCTCGAGGTCTCGGCCCTCCATAAATGGTGTTTATAACTGGTCCTCTAGGTTGGGGATTCCGCCCTTGATCATCTTGGTCCCTCCTACGATCTTCAAAGTTCTTCCTTCCATTATTATTTCTGTCTCCTCCATCTCCAGTATACTTGTTCAATCTTCCTTTTCGAATCAAAAACTCAATTTCATCTTTCAACTGCCTACACTCATCGGTGTCATGGCCAACATCTTTGTGAAACCTGCAATACTTGCCCTTATCTAGCTTGGCAGGATCAGCCTTCAAGGGCTTAGGCCAGCGAATATCTCTGTCTTTCTCAATCTCCATCAAAATCTGACTTCTGGGAGCATTCAGCTTAGCGTATTCAGTGAACTTTTGCCCAGGTCCTCCCTTCTTGGGGGTTGAATCAGGGTTTTGTTCAGTTCTAGGATATTTATCCTTAGCGATATACTCCAAATCAGTTTTTCGTTTCTTGCCTCCAGTGGGCTCATTACTTACTACGGTCTTCCTCATACTTTCTTCAACCTTGATATACTTCCCTGCCCTCTCTTGGAGCTGCAACATGCTCTCAGGGGGTCGTTTGGCCAAAGACATCTTGAAAAACTCATCCCTAGTTCCTTGTTGCAGTGCTATCATGGCTACCTTATCATCAAGGTCTGGGACTTTTAAAGCCTCCTTTGTAAAACGATTTAGGTAATCTCTTAAGGATTCTTTAGCTCCCTGCACAAGACTCATAAGAGATGCTGAACTTTTCTCATGGACTCTTCCACTGATGAATTGCTTAATAAAATCCTGACTTAATTCTCTGAATGATCCAATAGAATTTGGGGGTAGGCGACTGTACCATCTTTGAGCCATACCCGACAGGGTTTGAGGGAAGGCCCGACATTTTATAGCATCATTCACGGGTTGCAGCAGCAGTGCATTAGAGAATGTCCTAACATGATTAGCGGGGTCTCCCGTGCCATCATAGGCTTTGATAGTGGGCATCTTGAATTTCCTTGAGATATGGGCATTCATTATCTCTTCCGTGAAGGGTGGAGTTGGATCATCAGGATCTCCAAGGGGAAGGAGATTGCTTGGATCAGTTCTTGGGACAGCAGCCCTTCTTCTTACCGGACCATCCAGGTCTATGATAGGAGGAGGATTTCTCCCCCTAGGAGGTATGTGGGGTCTGGTGGCTTGGTGAGCCTCCAAATCACGCCTCAGCCTTTGGATTTCAGCCTCATGAGCCCTGATCTTTTCCTGCACTTCTTGGGGATTCGCCCCTGGGGTGCTTTGGGGGCGTTGCCTTCCATCGGCCATTGGCTCTTTTCCAGGACGCCTCCTTCTCGGGGCCACTTCATCATCCGAAGATTCGGAGTCTCTCTCAGTGTATGGACCAGAAAATTCCCGATCCTCAGGGATAGGATCCAAACCTCGTATATAGGGGGGCGACCACCCTCGTGCTTCGCTTCGCCCAGCATATCCACTTCCTCCAACCTCAGGGTGAAGGGGCATCCCATAAGGGGGGTTAGTAGTAACAATAGTTGAATATTCATACCCGACGGGTCGAGAATTCACAGGTATATGTATTTGTTGAACTTGAGGATTCGTACCTTGAATAGTCGGGGGAGTTGTCCCTTGTGGCTGAGGATGAGTTGCCCCTGTCTGGGCTTCCCCCTGAGTAGATGCATAAGTTGAATGGGGAGGAACCTCCACGGTTGATGAAATCACCTGGGTTGTCCCTGATGGTGTTCCCTCCTCCAGAGTGCTGGTTGTTCTCCGTGTTCTCGCCATGGTTGTTGTTCCGTTTTTCCCACAGACGGCGCCAAATGTTATGGATAAAAAACCAAGGTTATTACTTGCTGTATTTAATACTAAGATTCGGGAGCTCAAGGCCTTTAATGGCTGCTCTCGTGTTTCGTGACTCAATCTGCCTTTACGAGATGCCTACGTATCTCTGTGAATTAGAGAATCAAGCCAAAAAATGTCGTTCTGATTTGTGGGGTGAGGCCCCTTATATAGATGTTGGGAGTCCTTGAATTGGACTTGGTATAGGAGACTTGGTGGGCAAGTCTCATAGTTAGAATGGACTTTGGAGTCCTAGATAGTAGGAAACTGATTCCTTATCCTTTTAGGTCCCCTTGAGGCTAATCTCCAAGGATTTATATCCTTATCGGGACTCTTTTCAACATCTGTTTTGTCCCTTATTAATTAATTACGAAATTAATTAATAATCAGGGCTTTTGGGCCTTTTTATTCCATCAGGCCTGATCTGGTCCATCAGGCTTAACCTTTCTGGTCTGAGTATCATATATCTTTTTATTGGGCCTAGCAACCCACAGCTTGTACAATTAATGCAGTATTTAATAATACAATCATAATTTATTTATCCCTATCAGAGACCAACATCAAGAATCTTAGGCAATTATTTATTGCCTTGCATGATGTTGTCCAACAGCAAATCACTAGCAACAATGACACAAAGGTCAAGTTGGAGTAGCTTCATCAAGAAAGATATGAACCTTCAGCCTTGTTGATGGAGGAAATCAAAAATTTAGTTCAAGCCACTTTTGGGACATCTCTCTCTCACAGTTCATAATCCATCCCATCCACCTAAACCAACCTACAAATAAAACCTCTGCAAGATCAAGTCTCCTCTCTTCAAGCCTCTAATGATTCTCTCTCAGCTCAAATCAGTGCTCTAACAACCTTGGTGCAATCTCAACAACAGGACATTAATTAAGTCCTTGGTAGACTCCCATAAACATCTTCAAATGCAAAATTTAATTTATTTGGGAGCTATCATGGGAGCCTTAAATATGCTTCTGCCAGAAACTACTAACTTAGTAAGATCCCAGATCCCTCTACCTTTACTCAGTTTGCCTGCTAACCAGACTGAGAGGGAGATGGTGACCAAGCCAAAATCAACAAGCCAAAGCAAAATCACTTAAAGTGCTCATTATGTTGGTAAAGACAAACTCCAGTTGGCTACAAAAGGACCTTTCCTTGACTAGGAATTTAATAAATTGCTCACAGCACTGAGAGTCTCTCTAAACAACAACTACATCACATATAATAAGACATTGGTCAAAAACATAAACTTTCTGAGAGTGGTGATAGTGAAAGTTGAAAATTTCATAGAAAAGAGAATTGTAGCCAATGTCAATAATTGTGGTGTAGACAGATATTTGCAGGTGTCTCTCTCAAATCTTCAATCCAAGAGAGCATCTGAGCTGGATGTCATTTTTGAGAAAGTTAACAGGGTGATTCCAGAGGAAACTCAATTACTTGGAAAGCTTAAAAAGGCACAACTTGCTGCATTTCCTGAAGTCTATCTTCAACCAAGTAAGGGGGTGGCCTACAGCTGTCCTTCAACCAGAAAATGCAAATAATTCATGATTCCCAAATATTATGTTATGAGAAATTTAAGATTGATCATGACATTGGAGACTGAACAAAAGAAAAAAAATATGGAGACTGTTGAAGATGAAAAAATTATCAAGATTCTGAGAAGATATTTGACAAATACTGAAACTATGCTGCCCAAAACTCAAATCAACACTAGAGATGACTTGGATGATGATGAGCAGAAGAAAGATGAACAAAACTTTCTGGCTCAAATCCAAGTCAATCTAGCAGAATCGCTGGTAGCAAAGTGGTAGCGAAGAAGAAAGAAGAAAGGGATGACAAAAAAGGAAGAGAAAGGATGGAGAGGATGGAGAAAATAGAAGAAAGTCCAAGAAATCTAAATCACTCAAACTCAGACCCTCAAACCTAGCCAATCAAACACTCTACAAACTCCTACCTCAAAGCCTAAATACCTGTACGAACAAACTGCAAATTCCTTACTCAAAATATCAATCACATCCAACCATGTCACCTTAAAGAAAATATCAAACCTACCTTCATTGAAGCCTCCAATAAAAACTCACTTCAAGACTGTTGGGAGAAAACCAAAGAAAATATAAGCTAATGTCGGTGCTATCTGGAATTTCTTTAATCAATATGATTTTCTACCTTTAAATGGGAGCATAGCAGATGATGACTATCACCAACAACTAGCTGAGGAGATAGTCAAAGTTTGGGTTGTTTCTCTTAGAGAATTCAGAATCTACTACTTGGATGGATCCTTCATTTTGCTAAGAAGAGAAGTAACGGAAACATTTTCAACCACATAATTGAAGATAATGATAAGCTTGATGAAGGATAAGGATACACGTACAAGAATGTGGAAGGTTGTGATGTCTGAAAGGCTGAGAGAAAGAGATGAAAGGCATGCAAGGATAAAGGCTGAGAGGGAAGAAAGGGAAATGCATTATACCAAGGAGATTGAAATGTTTGAACAAAGATCAAATGAGATCAAGGCAAGGGGGTTGAGTATAATCTCAAAAGATGGACATCTTCTAAATATAAAGATTGGAAGATTTTCTAGATTCAGGGTTAATTATCGCAACAATTACTCATTGGATGAATGGATCAAACTGATGGAAGCCTTAAGGTGGACATAAATTATTGAAGAACTTCAAGTGCTAGTAAATCTTAAGGACTTTGCTAGGAAAGAAGCTGGTTATGAGAAATTTACTTGATGGCTGTAATTTTGAACCTATGTAATTACTCAATGTATAAAAGTTTGTATTTATCAATCTGTCAATTTTTATGTATTTGATTTTAGCTTGGGGTTAGTCTTGTTATCAGACATAAATTTGTGATAAGCAATCTTCTCACAAATTGTGGGAGATTGTTGTACAAGGTATGACTATATTACAACAAGACTAAGTCAATTTGATAGGCCTAAGATTAAGTTGTTTGATAATCAATTTATAATCTGTAATTGTACTCCTTGAGTCTGTAAAAGTGTTTAGTATATTAGACTGAGGGATTTTTTTATGAACAGTTTTAAGCTAAGTAATATACTTTGGAAGAAGATCAAGTTATGATCATGCCTCAGAGAAAAGATGTAGAAGCTTGGAGTTGAATAATGTTGTTCTAGGAAAAATGCTCTAATTCAAGATATCGACAAGTCACAGATCAAGGTATATCGAGAAGTCATTCGAGAAGTCTAAAATGGCTTGTAGAGAAGTCCAACATGGCTTATGGAAAACTCTCAGAGATATCGACAAGTCAAATGAAGACACATAGAACTGGAGATATCGATAAGTCATTTCTACATGTAGAGATCCCACAGATATCGACAAGTCAAATGAAGATGTGAAGAATTGGAGATATCGACAAGTCAATTTCTCAAATAGAGATCTCAGAGATATCGATCACTCTAATGGTGTATATAGAGATCTCAGATATATCGACAAGTCATTTCTGCATGTAGAGATTTCAGAGATATCGGCAAGCCGTTTCACATATAGAAAACTGGAGACCTCGACAAGTCAAATATAACTATAGAGATCTCAGAGATATCGATAAGTCATTATACTTATCGATATGTCAATTCTCTCTAGAAAAATTGGAGATCTCGACATACTTCTCAAATTCAGAATACAGACAAGTTCAAGATTCAAGATTATCAGTCAACAAACAATTAATTCACTGAATTGGAAAGTCTACAAAGCAGTTTGAATCATACAAGATTAAGGGCCAAGATTAACCGGACAAAGGGTGGTCACAGACCTGCAAGATTCTGCACAGATTTGCTAACACCAGGAAAAGAAAATAGACAAGGTTGCTTTAGAAATTGGTTTAGTACATTTTAGTGCAAGTTTTGTAAACCCGTGTTGCTAGTCTAGAAAGCATGCACGGGTCCTTAGTTCACCTTGTATTCTTTCAAGAAAGAAGTTGAGTTCTTATTTTCTAAAGAATACAGATTTGTTGAAAGACAAACTTGATTAATACAATTAAGTGAGTTTTTGATATATTGTATTTGTGTTCATTCTGTTAAATATAATATCTACATTTCTAAAATGCTTTGTTCTAACCAAAATCCATAGAGTTTAAAACCAATAAAAATCCAAGAAACACATTCACCCCCCTGTTACATTTTATAGCATTCAATATTTAACAATATATATTCGGATTTTTAGAATATTACATTTTAAAATATAACACGACTTTAAATTAGTACTCTAACTTATTTGACTTTAAGTTAATGAACAATAATATAAAAAAAACTAAGATTGTGTATACAAATCAAGAGATGAAATTCTCATAAAAATAAGGATGAGATAGAATTTAGGATAATTTCCACATGAAGAAATTAAATGTATTTTGTTAGTAATCTAGTTCGAATTTATAAACGGGGAGAAAAATAATAAGTAAAAGTGTAATAATAAATAATTAAATTTATTTGTATTCATTTATTTAATAGTTGACGTGATCTTAGCAATATTATTTTAAACTTTATATAATTAGTGTAAAAATATATATAATGTAACGCCCCCAAATTCGGGGTCAGGATTGTGGATCGTCACGCAATCAATCCTTTGAAAGCTGTATTACTCTAATAATCCAATAACTTTATATCATAGACCCCCAATCTCTCTCACACACAAGTTATAGTCTTAGAAACGATGCATAATCCAATAACTTTATATCATAGACCCCCAATCTCTCACGCACACAAGTTTTAGTCTTGGAAACGATGCATAACAAGTAATATCTGTTATTAAAATTCAAGGTACTTTACATGATCCCAAACTATTATTCATAACTTCTACTTGAAGTTACAATAACTCTAATAATAACTCAAACCTATCTGAATGCTCTGGCCCACCTGGTATAAGGAGAACTTTATTTTTTTGGTAGTTAACAGATTGCCCCGAACTCACCTCATACTTTGACAATAATGCTTTAATTCGTGTTGTTTCTTCTATAGTGGCCCTGAAGAAAAGAAAACTATCATCAGAAAATAAATGGTAAGAAATGACAGGTGTTGTGGAGCTTATTTTACAGCAATGGATTATATCATTAGCAGTCGCTTGATCCATTAAATTTGACAACCCTTCTACGTAGATAAGAAACAGATAAGGGGATAAAGGATCCCCTTGTCTTGATCCTCATTTAGGAACTACTGGACCAATCAAAGACCCGTTGAGGCAGAATTGGTAGTACACTGTTTTAACACTTAAGAGCATCCAGTCAATCCATTTCTCCAAAAAATTCATTACTCTCATCCCGTGTTTCAAAAATTTCCAGCTAACTCTGTCATACGCTTTGCTGATATCGAGTTTGAGGGAAACTTCCCCCTTATTCCCCATGTTCTTCAGCCTCATATGATGGATCATCTCAAAAGTAATTAGTATATTATCAGTTATGCTTCGCCCTTTCATAAAAGCTGATTGATTTTTTGATATTGTCACTTGCAGGATATTTTTAAGCCTATTTGCCAAAAATTTAGCCATTATTTTGTATAAAATATTGCAGAGTGTTATAGGAAGAAGATCACTCATTTTCGTTGCATCTGGCTTCTTAGGAATGAGTAAAATATTCGTGTTGTTAAGGCCAGTAGGAAAAGTCTTAGTATCTAGCCAGCTCTTGAAGTAATTAAACACTTCTAGACCCATGATATTCCAGAAGGTTTGAAAAAAGGCCGGATTTAATCCATCGGGCCATGAAGCTTTATCAGGGTGCATCTGTTTAATTTCTATTGTGAACTCCTCAAAACTCAAGTCCTCCACCAGCTGTGCATTATGTTCCACTGTGACTTTTCATGGGCAATCCATATGCTCAAAATCTTCTTCAAATACAACCCCTGTGAACAGGTTTGAGAAATAATTCAAAATAATACCTGCCATACCTTCATGGTCTTTGATATGTACTCCATTGTCATCAATCAGGTGACCAACGTGGTTCGATTTTTTCCTTGCAGAAGCATTCAAATTAAAAAATTTGGTGTTTTCATCCCCCTCAGCCAACCAAAACATCTTCGCTCGTTGTTTCCAATATGCTTTTTCCTGATATAGAAGCTCATTAATCCTATCTTTTGCATTAAGATATGCTCGCATACTGTCATCATCAATTATGTCCACCAGATCGTCCATGATTTTCTTTTGTTCTACAACTTTTTTTTTGAATTTATGAAAGAAAGTATAACCCCATCTGGCCATAAAAGACGACACTTCTATTAACTTGGGTAACATGTGATATAAGGGGATATTCTGCCAAGCTTCAGTAACTTTTACAACAAAATTCTCCTCCTTGAGCCACATATTTTCGAAACGAAAACGGAAATTTTGTTGACTGATATCCACATTTAAAAGCACTAAGTGAATAGGATCGTGATCTGAACATTACGTTTGAACCACTCTGAGGTTGTACAATGGAAATTTCGTCCACCAACTTTGAGAAGCAAATCCTCTGTCAAGATTTTTTGAACCCAAGTGCTAGACCCTCTGCTCTTTTCCCTGGTGAATTTACCCCCACAAAGATCTAACTCTGAAAGATGACAGTCCGTGATAACCTCCCTAAAGCCATTCAATTAGTTCGGATGTGGGTTATCTCCTTTTTTATCTGTAACATAAAGAAGGTCACTAAAACCACCCATAACTAACCAAGGTAAATAATCTAACCCAGATAACCTGCGAATCAAGTTCCAAGAGTCCCTTCTCCTCACCCTCTCCGGATAGCCATAAAAATAAGACATGTGCCAAGAACGAACATTGTTTTCCAAGACAGCAAGATCTATATGATTACTAGAGTAGTTTAACACTTCACAGGGAAAATTACTTTTCCATAAGATAGCTAAACCACCACTTCTTCCCACCCTATCTACTGAAAAACAAAAATCAAAACTGATACTTATTCTGAACTCTTCTATCCTACCAACATAAGATAACGTCTCCATAAGAAAAACGAAACTAGGTTTACAAGCTTTCAACAGGTCTATAAGGGCACGAACTGTGCGAAGTGACCCAAGGCCTCGACAGTTCCAGCTTATGCAACTCATTTCGAATGGCTAGTTTGCGGAGCAAGCTTAGCCAATAATGTAGAAGAAGAGTCTGCATAATCAGTTCTAGAAAATACAGGCTCATTGTTGGACACCTTTTTACTATTCTCGTTTGGGCTCAAACCAGCCTCACTTCTCTGTCTCTTTCTCTCTTCAAATAAAAGCCCATGCATCTCCTCCTCCTCCGGCCTAGTACTTGGTATATAATTATTCCATCCCTTTAGATTTGAAATATGATTTGCTCCACCTGTCTGTTCCGAAATGCTGGTATATTTACCTAATTTCCCTCCTGCATTCAACTGCATATCTGTTACTACCTTATTTTTAGGGATTGACTCCCCCAAAAATTGCTCCTTGTGATTATCCTTTCCTTCCTCTCGCTTCCAGTCACTGTCGTTCTCATCCCGCAACCACTTACTCTTGCTGCCACCACCACCCCGCCGTGGAGGGGCTCGAAGCCATGCACCCCACTCTTTGATGATTTCTGCTCCTTCCCCTTCAAACTTTTTCTTACAGAATCTCTCCGTATGCGATAGCAGACCACATATAAAACTAAAATCTCCCAGTTTTTCATATTTACAATGAATTATCACTTCCGTCTTATCTTTCTTGCATATATTTTTCTACTTCTTCAACGGTTTCCGAACATCGACTCGTATCCTTATCCTCATGAACTCACGCCATATGCTAGAGTTGTTGTTAGCGTCATATTGAATAAAGGACCCAAAGAAATTGCCCAACTGCTTGCCAACTGCTTCAGACATGTAACCTACCGGAAGATCATATATTTGAATCCAAAAATCCACTTCACACAATGCAACCTTCGTTGGATCTTCCCCTAGTTTGATAACATTCAATACAAGAAGTGCGTTATCAAAATTCCACGGCCCCTCATTACCAACCCATTTAAAATCATCAATATGATAGAATTGAAATAAAAATAACCCAGACTTCAATTCCTTAATTGTAATACCCATAGCGGGCCTCCATACATCCGCCATTTTGGTCCATGATCTTAATGTTGATGTTTTTCTCCGGCGGAAACATCCCTACGAAACATAACTCAAACTTATTGATTTCCTCCTCAATTTCTTCATCAAAAACTAGCTGCTTATTCTCCACATCATCAATGTTCATTCATGCTAACTACATTTCTATATCACTCGTTATGTCATGATGACACCCTCTCACAATCTTAGATAAAGATAGGAGAGAAAAAACCACTATGTTTAACTGTTCTTCTATTATAAGGAGCTATTAGATGCTTTTTTTAAATCTGCCTGAACATAAGCCATGATAATATGCTATTTAGTACTTTATGATGGAAGGGCAACCGTAATATTATTATTGACTTTAGGTTTTTAGATTTGAACGGATTGGACAAAAGAAATTTGGACTGGGCTAATTAGATAACTGGGTTGATATAAGTTCCAATATACATAACTACTCAATATTTTTTTAAAATCTTCCTGGGCTTGAGCTAGGTAAGGCCACACAGAGTTCTTGCAAATGTGGGTAATGATTTTGCTTAAAAAATTGAAATTTTGTTTGCTATTGCAATTAAATAAAATATTATGAATCTAGGTAGCAGGTACAACAGGTAATATATTCACAATCTAAGAAATTTTACTATTTTCTTTTCATAATTTATTCTAAAAAGAGATTGATCATGATGAACTCGATTTTCATTTTACAACGCCGAGGAATTAAAATTTGTTCACATTTTCACAATATATCGAATTTTATAATGTCACCATCATCTTCGAAAAGGTTTAAAAAATCACCAGATTGAGATTGTAAATTTAGCTGAGAGAGCACCTGGCCTGGGAGTTTTAAAACAAGAAGAAAGCGAAGAAAGCAGGAGGATCCACCTACTCATCCGTTGCCCCCAAAACAAATAAATACAAAACACAAACAGTGATTTGAAGTTTAATTAACAAAATCAATGGAGGACGAGAAATTGAAACAACAAGTAGAAGAAGATGAAGAGAGTGCAATAGAATTTGTAAGCTATGGAGGAGAGCATCACTTACCCTTAATCATGAATCTTGTTGATCAAGAACTCAGTGAACCCTACTCCATCTTCACTTATCGCTACTTTGTTTATCTTTGGCCCAACCTTTCTTTTCTTGTAAGCACCCTCTCTCTCCCTCTCTCGCTCTCTCTCGCTCTCTCTCCCTCCCTCTCTCTCTCCCTCTCTCTCCCTCTCTCTCTCTCTCTCTCTCTCTCTCTCTCTCTCTCTCTCCCTCTCACGCTCTCTCTTCCTCCCTCCCTCTCGCTCTCTCTCCCCTCCCCCTCCCCCTCCCCCTCCCGCTCCCTCTCTCTGTTGACAATTTCCATCGCAGGCTTTTCACAAAGGCAAATGCATCGGAACTGTGGTCTGTAAAATGGCGGAACATCGAAATACTTTCCGGGGTTACATTGCTATGCTTGTTGTTCTTAAACCTTACCGAGGCAAGGGCATTGGTAATTTCATCCCCCCCCCCCCTTTTTTTCCCCCCCCTTATACTTGTAAAGTTTCCACCTTTTCCATTTTTTGGAACCCCGTTTTGAATTTTGTTTACTAAGTTTAGTTTAATCTTGAATCTTGAGGTTACCCATTGGGTATCCAATTAAATTATATCTAAATTTGAGTATTCGAGATTTAGCATATTGTGTTGTTGGATGGTTTAGAGTCTAGAAACCTGGAATTTGTGTGATGTGGCGTCTAATTTGAGGTGTTTTATTTCTTCAGCTACCGAACTTGTTACAAGATCTATTAAGGTCATGATGGAATCAGGTTGCGAAGAGGTATGCCATCAACTCTGTGTGACATGTATTCACACATTTTGCTTGATATTTGTGTTTTTGTGAACTTGCAAACAAATAGGCCTTTTATTAGTTAGTCCCGGTAAAGCTCCCAAGGCTGTATATATCTTCCTATTTCTAAACTTCTTATGTAGAATTAAGGATCGCGTGCTGTCTACTATAATAAATCTTTCACCTTTTTATGAGTTTTTATAGTTTGCTAGTAAATTAAGTTATCTGATGATATTTAACACTTCTTGTCTGAACGCAAATGGTTCAGATCGTTTTTCAGGGTTAAAAATGTTTTGATCGGACATTCAAGAAGTCAATAGTATTATTATATTTATGGAACAAATTTGGTATGGTATAAACCTCTATATATGCTTATTATGATAATGTCATTTCAATTCTTTTAGTAAGCAAGGAAACTTCGTGAGTTCGTGTAAAGACAGCCATTATGACCGTTGCCTGTATCAGTTGTTCCCGATCCCCATAAAGATATTGTAGTAAACTTGGCTCGTAAGACTATTAATTAATTTTTTCATGACAACCAGAACTTTTTCAGTTTGAATAATATAGTTACTGCCTGCCCTTTATAGTCGATGTTGCTATGAATTTTCATCAAAATTCTAGACAATTTGTTTCCGATCTTAGAATGTGCCTCTTATGAAGCGCAATGGAGGACAATTTGAATGAAATGTGTACAATTTCGTGGACATGTATGAAAAAATATTTTTTCATTCATGATTCATACCATTTCATAAGTATCTATTAATACCATATCATTCTGAATTCGTAATGAATGACAATTCCTTTCTTTCCCCACGTCATTAACAAGTCTTATACTATAAATTTGAACCCCTCTCATATATGTTTCAACTTACTCCTACATTCTTCTATTTCTCTAATTTTTCACGCATTTTCCGTTCCTTCCTCACCTTCAATACAATTTATTCAATTGAACAGAACAGTGTGATGTGTTTAGTTAGAAGGAATTTACGTGGAAATGGAAATGTGTACTATTTTGTGATTAAATAATATATAATATTTATCACTTATTTTTATATATACCAGTTTCATAGGAATATGTTCTATTTTGTGATCAAAATATTCATTATTTCCATTACTTCATTTCATATATACCATTTTAGACAATTCTTCACATTCTTTTGAACTTATCATAGAAAAATATGCACTCATTTTTTTTAATTTTGCACTCTTCCCTCTTGACATTCATACTTGTGCCTCTAATTTTGCTGGCAATTCTTCATTTCGTTCCTGTCTTATTCCTATCCTTCCAACCAAACAAGCATTTGTCTTTAATTGATAAAGAAAGTCATTATATCATAGGAGTAGCTAACATGATTGAGTTCCTTAATCAAGTCTCTCATGCATTTTATTTTCCTTTATTTTAAAGTCGTTTTGAGGTATCACACTTGTCACTTGTAAGTTGTCACTTGTTCTAGGGGTGGCAATTTGCCTCCAAAACCAATTAACCAATCCAATCTGGTCCAGATTTTGGGTTTGTGGATCAACCAAAAATCACACATTTGAAATATGGATGATATTGGATTCTGACAACATATTTGCTTTTAAATATGGGTCAAAATCTATGATTGAAACCTATATTATGACCCATCTAATTAGATGAGATAGTAATTTGAGATTGCTACACCAAACTGAAGCGGCCGGCTGGTAACCCGACGCGGTGATAGGACTCCAGTTGATGTTATTGTCTCTAGTACTCCAGTTTCAATATAAATATAAGAATCCCAGTAAATCCGTGACACTACACAGCTTAAATACACAAAAGTAGTTTAGATACATATATCTATATGCTGTTATATTTTCTTAATAAAAAAGTAGTTATGTTTTATTTCTTGTGAATATATAATTAATATTAGTATTAAATTACATAAATGGACTGATGAGTGACTAGTCTGTTACTAACATGAGTTAATTGTATTTTATTTCCTTTTTCGTTGTAAGCAGGGACTATAATTAGTATATTTTCCTTTTATCATCTACTTAAATTGGATTGATTAAAAGAAGTAATACATAATAATACTTTTATTTTACTGAGTAAATATAAATAAATAATTACTATTAACCGGTCATTGATTTTCTATTAAATTTTGTTTCTTGAATTTTTTTTTTTGCAGAAAGCCAGAAACTTTGCCTCAAAGTATGCATTTATGTCTCAACTTAGAATTATAATTTCTATGGAAATTTTAAAAAAATAACAATTTTTTTTTATTATACTAAAGAAGTTTATGAAAAAATGGTTTACCCATATTTTGACCTGAAACCATTATAATGCGAACCAAATTTAACCCATATTTCAATTAAATATGGGTCAAATATAGTTTTGGGGTCGTGACCCAACCCAAGCCCATATTATTGACCCAAATCCAACCCAAGTCCATTTTTTGCCATCCTTGAAAGAGGTGGCTTAGTAGTTAAGGCTAGCAGCTGACAACAGAAGTTACCTTTTGAAAGCAAATATTTGTTATTAGACCCTAGGAGTACATAGTGGCGGTGCGAAAAGTTATCTGACTATGAAGTAACGTGAAGAGTTTCTCAATGCTTTCTGAATGCTCCATTTGCTTTGCGTAAGTGTTTATTATTTTTGTCTCAACATTGTAATACTTTTTCCTGTAAATTCCAATGGTTGGGAACAAGTTGCTTCAGTTGTTTTATGTCTATTTTATATATGAAGGTAACACTGGAAGCAGAAGTTACAAATAAGGGAGCACTTGCATTGTATGGGCGCCTTGGATTTATTAGGGCAAAAAGGCTTTTCAGATACTATTTAAATGGTGTTGATGCTTTCCGGCTTAAGCTATTATTTCCCCGCCCAGAGTTATCATCTGGCCATTTGATAAGAGATAATGAAGACATGCCGCAAGAAAGTGAACGGCGCTAGGATGTGGATCTAGAGCTTTAAAGCCAAACAAAAGGAATTTGCTTAAATGTAGAATCAATAACACCTATTCAAATTATTATTTTTTAGTATGTCATGCTTTCTGAATTGATTTACAGTTTTCTTAATTCAATTGCGGATGAACTGTTACTATGAATAAGTGGTTAGTCTAATTATACAAGTTCCATTTGAGACATCTGTTTCCTGTTAACGGTATAATACTCGCTGGCTTTAGAGAGAATTTTAATTATCGCCCATTCCTGTGTTCATATGTTCGATGAAGTGTGTAATATCAAGAAAGACTACAAGAAGTTCTCTCACAAGTGCACCAGCTTTTTTCTTACAATTTTATATTAGCTATTATGTATTCGTATTAGACTAACCAGTCAGATTGATAATTTGTATATATCTGGTCCATATGCTTTTCTATAATTTGAGAATGGAGGCTTGGAATTTTAAAGGAACAAGATATGACAATTGTTTTAAGGTACGTCAAATTTTCATGAAGGCAAAAACAATATAACAACATATACAAGCCAAAAAATCAAACGAACATTCATATATCAGATAATGAGAACAATATATGTAAACATTCATATAAAATGTTTAGCAAAAAAAAGAACAATATAACAAATAGTTGCCATGAAAAGTCCATGCAAACCAATATCTACCGGGGCAAAGTAATAATCGCTCTAACAAGTAAAAACTAGCAGAACTGCCCTATAACCGTCATCTAATGATGCCACCGGTTGCTGTGACACATTACAACTTGACATGAGTTCTTTGAGCTTTGAGTTTTGTCACTGATCATCTCTTAAGTTGAGGACGGCATGTGTGATGCTGCAGCAACGTATGAAGGATTGTGAACTTGTACTTGCAAGGATGGATTATTTACTGCTCCATTGTGGCTGTACGAACCGGCTTGTCCATATGTCAGCATATGAGAATCCTGGTAAGCTTGACTTTGATCTTGATAAACCATTCCTGCCCAGTATGTAGAACTGTTTCCAGAAGACGGCATATGAGGATACTGGTATACTTGGTTTGGATCATGAGCTACTCCAGTCCAATATACAGCACTGTTGTCAGATGACGGCATTTGAGCATAATACTGGTAGACTTGACCCGGGTCTTCATAATACGGATAAGCAGAACTATTTGATTGTGCAGGGACCTGATGTAGCACTTGACCATGTGCTTGTTGTACTGGGACCTGATGTAGCACTTGACCATGTGCTTGTACTGGGACCTGATGTAGCAGCTGACCATGTGCTTGTACAGGCATATTGGCTGATGCAACTGACATCCCGGGGTTATAGTTGCGTGCTTGACTCACTTGCAGAAAGTTTTCTGCATGACCTGTTTGAAGTGCAGCAACAGGAGCTGTTTCGGAAAGAGATAAGGACATGTTGTTAACGACAAAACCAGGGCCTGCCAATGGAAGCCCCCTTTCTGGACCCGCATACATAGGGGCAGGGTCCTGACGAGCTTGAGCTCCAGAATAGACAGCTCCAGAATACGAACTATGCAGATGTGCAGGGCCATGTGACCGTGCTTCGAAATTTGACTGTGTGACTGGCTCTGTTGCCACGTCATTAGTAAGTGCATTTACATTTGGGTTGTTATCATGTACCGTAATTTTTGGTTGAACAGTCCCTCTATCATTTATCTCTTGCACCGCAAAGCAAGCTTGGCCTACCACTGCATCAGAGGCACCAATACTTTCGGACCCAATACCAATGCTTGCTGGAGAAGAAGAGTGAACTCCTTTCGCATCCTTAGAAGCCATTTGAACCCAATAAGCAGCTGTCTGCAATGAAGATGGTATTATTTCATTCCCATGCCTGGATGCTTACAAGTACACATAAGCCTGAACAAGACCAAAGTAATACCACAAACCTTTACTTGCTTATAGAAATTATTTCTAGGCTCCACCTGCTGCAGCATCAACCTCTCAGTATCATATGGCATACCAGTGGGTCTGCGAAAGAAGAGAAGACTATGATTCAAGTATTCACTTAAATAGCATGCAAATTTCGTATCAAGATTGCAAGTACTGAAGATGCTAGAAACCATCTGGTTACTTCTGCAACCTTAAAGCTTGTGGCAATTTATACCCCATGGCAATCTCACCCAAAAGTAGTTGGATGTGTTAATATTCAATATGCTAATGCATAATGTATCTCTTGCTTATAAGCTTACTGACCATCAGTGTCAAACCAAATTTAGAATTTTAAAGTTTAAGAGACCGATATAGACAGACACAATACACTGCCTAGTGCCTACCCTTCACCTATCTAACTGCTTGACATGACAATATACGAGCACTTGAACATAAACATGTAATCACTTCACTATAGAAATAAACGGTTTGTTTATCTCCAAACTGAAAATTGAATAGGGGACTTAGCAAAGAGAAAAAAAAATCAATTGAAATAGAATGCTATGCATATATTTAATTTTTAAATATATGAATAACCTCCTCAGGGCTACTAATGCAGTATAATATTTCATGGTAGCAAGTAAATAAAAATAAATAATCTCTGTTTGACAGAAACTATATTCCTCGGCAATAGGAATCTAATCAGTCAAAATTGTCATATACACGCATGGATCGGTCAGAATGAATTATCTTCAACCTACCGTCAACATAGAAAGGTTGTGTCTCTTCCTTGCCAATAAAATTGAACTCTTTCAAGTACTACACATATCATAATAATACATAACTGTTCAGAGGCATATACATCATGTCTATTTACTTTGACAAAACAAAGTAAAGTTGACCAATCGCTGGTGTATAATTTTCTATAAAGTGTCTTAAGCATACATCCCGAGTACTATTTTCCAATCAAATTAGAAGCTTGAAGAAGATAAAGCGTAGACGAATGTGGACCTTTATATCCGCTGAACTGTGTGTGTATAATTATTAATTACAGTGATATCAAGCCCAGGCAACAACGGATGTTGGTGCAGAAACATCAATATAAAGTTTTAACACATCACAACTTTAATAAAAGACTTTACCTGTGGTGCAGGTCTGGATTACCATCAAAGTATGCTTGATAAGCGTCTTGTGAATTATACGGGCCTAAATCTGGTGGCAGATCTCTGTTAGCTAAAAGGGTATGTGGTGCATGTGCTAGAGATAATCCAGGTTCAACATGTCTAATAGTACTCGCCGCGCCCTCATCAGCATGATTCAATCGAGCTAAATACTGGTTGTATTCATGAGAAAGTTCAGATGCGGTTTGGGCCCGTGTCTCACTGCTTCTCGGTATAATTGTAGCCGGCCGGACAGTGTTTGGGATCAAAGATCCAGCAATTCCTGGAGATAGCTCAGCTACCGGACGAAATAGTGAAATCAGATTAGCTACCTACAACAGACCATAAACACAACATTGATCAGTTTTCTAGAGGAATACAGATCAGCTAATTGTAGTGGTGTAAGAATGATAAGTATGCAAAGAAACATCTTGCCTGTTTATTGCTCAGCTCTTGTCTAAATTTTGAACCTCCCTTGTAGTTATCAGAGATTGCAGGCTTGAAAATACTCTCAGGCAGAGGTATGCAATCTCTAAGAATCTCAAATCTCACCTGAAAAGATTGTTTAGGTATCAGTTAGATCGCTAAACAATCAAGTGGCCAACAGAAGGTTGATATGTTGATATCAATATTTATCACTTCAATGTACGATGAATAAGTGCTCAGAACTGTTCTTGCTGATCCTAAAAAACACACTAGAAAACAGAAAAGTACTAAGCTGATCTTCTAAAAGGCACAAAAACACCAATCAATCAGAAGTATTAGAGCTTGGTTTACAGAAGTTGGAGATGGACACAAAGTCAGGAGAAAATTAAAAGCAAAGTGAAGTATATCAAAACAACCAACTGCAAACTAAAAAAAGAAATATGTGTCTAAGATATATGTGCAGAGGAAGAGGTACGAAGGATCACGGAATTGTTCATAAGAAATACTCCCTCCGTTTCACAATACATGTTCACTTTTAAAAGAAAATTTTGTTTCAATTGTAGTTGTCCACTTCAATCTTCAATGTAAATTTATATTTCCAAAATCAACTCAACTTCACATATCTCTTATTTATATTTCCAAGATCAACCTTATTCCACGTATTATAGTCAATTAATGCAATTAATTTATCAACATTCACTATTCTTAATATGTGTGATTTCTTAAAAGTGGACATGTATTTTGAAATGGAAGGATTAGTATGCAGAATTCTACCACATGTTACATCCATCAAAATCAATTAAGTACTATTCACTTAACAGTTATAGATAGATAATCTATCTGCCTATAAATCCAATTTTTATAACTTCATAAACTCTCATTTTGCAGCAACATATACAAATTTCCAAATGACCGCGACTCACCCTCTCATATGATACATTAATGATTCAGATCATTGTTTGGTATCTCTAATGGATGAGCTTAATGTGTTCTGGTCACTAGACTGGAGTATCTTACAAAAGTGTAACTAAACAGCCAATGTCGATTTATAATAAACTCTCACTTTGCAGCAACATATAAGAATTTCAAAATGACCACCACTCATCTCCTCATATGATACTAGTTAAGGATTTGGATCATTGTTTGGTAATGTACGAGCTAAACATGTTTTGGTCACTATACTGTAGTATAACTTACAAAAGCACCACTAAACTGCCAATGTCGATTCATTGAATTGTACATTTCCTACAAAACTTTGATCTTTCTGTTATTGGCGTTGAAAGATGCACTGAATTTATGTGATGCGTAAGTTGGCATGATTAAGCCCAATACTAAAAGCAACCCTATGATGGGGCAAACAAATACCACCCAGTCATGATTCACTAACCCATAAAAACAGCCCGATCTATCTCTTTCTCTTTTCCAGTCTAATCATAATATCAAATAGGTTTGGAATTTAGGGTTAGTAGCAGCAAAATAAAAAATAAAACAATGAAAAATCAACATAAGCTACTGGAATAAACTCTAGTGGCAAAGTAGCAAGCATATATGAACCCTAATATAGACACCGTGTACGAAGGACCAATCTTCTTTCCTTGATCTGGAGATTCATCTCTACAACTTAAATTTATATTCCACATTTCTCTCTCCATATCAATCATGCAAGAAGCTTATATTGTCTACTAAAATATATATTGTTTCTCTTCTTACCAATAATATTAAAGATGTAATTTAAGAAGTTAACAAATTGCAGCAATATGGAGATAGTGGTACTAAGGAGGAGCGAAGAATGATGAAACGAAAGGTTTGTACTTTGTAACGGGGAGAGCATGTAATCCATATTTTTTGCACTGTCAAGAAAGTTCATTATTCCATCTAGAATGGAGAAACAAAGAATACCCTGAAGCATGCTTATGCAGAACATTATTTCACGAGTCACAAAATTGTTGGTCACATGCACTACCTGGCATGCTGCAGTTGTAGTCAATATTTTCATTTTGACAGAATTTAATTTTTTTCTGGGTAACCTTCACTTCAGAGAATCAAATAGATATTTGTATTCAATGAGGTACTTGTTATTCAGCACGAGATTTTATAAAGAAAAAGGGCATTCAACCCTTAAACATATTCATCATCGTTATCCTCACAGGAAATGTAACTATGAAGAGTAGTCAGCTTCTCTATGGCCCGTACATAAAAGCATCTCAGAAGTTGGCTGGACTTGAAGAAGCTTACCTGTGCAGAAAATTGGCCTCCAAAAGCAGCTGGTTCAATTGCCAATCTTCCATCTGAGGCAGCAACGTATACACCATAGAGAAGTTTCATGTCAAAATCATACAAGAACAGCCTCATGTGTGGCTTTATTTTTTCAAGAATGTCCATCCTTGCAGAAGGAAGACCAAAAACTCTGTACTTATAGCAATCTGCCTTAGTTTTCCCATTGCACATGAATATATACCCAGGAAACTGATCAGCGCAAGCTACTGATTCTCCCTGTATAGTACCATGGCGGAAATTTGAATAGGCAGGAGCATGATCATATGTTAAAGCAACAGGAATCCTTTGCATGTGTCTCTGGATGAGTCTTTTCTCTATTGCCCTGCTACTAGACTGGAAGTTCTGAGAACCCTTCCTTTTTGTCTGTTTGGTGCGCGTCATTGATTTTGCTGCAAAAGTGGAACAAAAGAGCCACTTTAGGGCTATCCAATAGAAAATGATGGCTATTGACTAATAAAATTTACATGACATCCGATTCTCCTACAAGGCTACACCGCCAGGCGCCAACTAAACTTAAAAAAGATTCATGACAAAATGGAGGCCACAACCATAACTATAAAAGTGTAACTATGATACTCATATATAAACAATTTCGAGTGCACAGCTGCTCTCAATTGTACATGGACTGCAAGAGAAGATAAGTGGTTTTTAGGGAATATAAGACAAGTAAAAAATAACTTATTATATATAAAAGTTTGTACAATTCAAGTCCCCTGTTTCAGTAGGTAAATTTTTCTTTTCACTTCGTTCCAGGATCTGACATAATGTTGGTGTATGTCATTCCTCTATATAAAGAAAATTGAGCATTTAAGCCACCCAGTTTAATTTACAAATTCATGACCATTTTTCTCTTGAAGTTTAATATACAAAAATACACCGGCTGTAGTAACTAATATAAACACAGGTTAACATTTCAGTATTTCACGGCTTGCAATCATCAGCATGATATAAGTAACGTCCAAAATCATGCAATGGTAATCCCTGTAACTTACAAATTCAAACATGGATAATCACAATTTCTGACCTAGATCAAGATTAACGCTTTACTTCCTGCGGTTCGTATATAACCATGTAACAAGCTACAGGGCTAGTACTCATGTTTCAGCGCATCATAATATCGATCAATTCAGTTACCATTTACAGAAACCAAAATGATTAAAAAACCATCCGGAAATAATTAATGGAAGCATTAGTATAATACCTTCATTTACTATATATCTGAAGTTCTCTAAAAATGAGTCCAAATTTTTTTTAAAAATATTTAAATTTGATAACAAAACTGAAAACACAAACATGTGATCATAAGAAATAAGGCAGGACTATTATACGCTTGTGTGAGTAACAGCAAGCTTGACATGTATGAGGACTCTATTTTCTGTTTTACCAAACCTCGCTCTTTTAAGGTGCATTATGTGCGTGTTCACTGTGGAGTTTAAGGGTAGGCTTAATGTATATTTAGATCAGACCAGCTTAATACAAACTTCAGAACAGACCACCTTGCCAATCTATACTAATAAACCACAACTGTACCGTATTTTGAATAATTTTGAAAGTGTGTGCCCTACCGGCCTAGTGTGCATTTCAACCTGTTGCATTTAACAATATTCCTTCTAGGTTCCAGCCCCAACATCATGTCCTAAAGTATTCAGGTTGAAAGAGCTGAGGCTAGCATACACCGCAATATCAATAAAAAATAACTAAAACAGTCAAACCCTTCATAAATATCTAAATACGTATCTATAGATTACAACTTGAAATACCTAAACTCTCATTAAAACCGTAACTAAAACTGTCAAACCCTTCATAAATATCAAAATACGTATCTAGAGATTACAACTTGACATACCTAATCCTCTTTAAAACCGTAAACATGCCCAGTAATTTTACTTTTGGAAAAAATAATAAATATGTTAAGAGAAATGCCTTTTTTCGGTGTTTGCAATCAAGTTTACAAGTCCTCCCACAACCATAACATGCTGCAAAAATCGACATCTATGTTACAAAGAAAAACCTACTTAAAACTCAATTATAGCAATAAAAAACATATAAAACATACACAATTACATAAATATAAATAGGATACATAAGGTTTGTTGCTAACAAGTGATAACAGTTAAACAATAAGCTTTAACGTAATTGTTGAGAAACAAATGGGATTAACAAGTGTTGAAGAGTACCTGAGGCGAGTAAAGTGGTTTCTGTTTACGAGGAGTGTAAAATTGGGCTCGCTGATGATCAACAAAAGTATCGCCCAGGCATTTTGATTTCAGCCATTTGTGAATTTTAGCTTAGGTCACGTTCCAAGGTGAGGGCGTGTTTGGCTTCCCAATGTCAATTATTTGTAAACTAGTTATGCTTATTAAAAAAACCGGTCTTTCTAATACCAACTCCAATAAAAATATGCTCTTTTTATTGGTGGAATTGATGTGAATGCAGGGGTCATTAACATTTATTATTCAACCACCAATAATAAGAACCCATTTATACGGGAGTTAGTGACTATTGTGTGCTCTTGGGCACACCATAGAAAATCCCTTAAAAAAAACACTTGACCAAAAAAACAATTACGTAACAGTTCTTCGTTCTTCAATAAATATATATATATATATATATGTTTGATTTAGCAATGGTGCGGAAAAAAAGAAGTATAGAAATCAAGACACAAAGTATTTAAATACAAGTACTTAAAAACTTTCTGGTGGATTGAACTTTTCCCCTAGAGATATATATTTAGTAGAGAACTCTGTGTTACAGAATTGTACACAGCTGATTACAAGGTGAATCTACAACATCCAGAAAAATTCTTTACAAAATTCTGCCTTATCTATTTTTCTGAAAAGTGCTTTCTAACTTGGATACTATTCAACTTGCTACTCTTGATTTATGTATCACCAAGTTGCATGATAAAAAGACAAGATAAAGAGACAAACTATTTCTAGTCTAACTTCTTGATTGCAGAGAAGATGGTCACTAAAGTGGAATATACTTCATTGAGAATTCTGTGAAGCGGCCATGTAATCTATTTACCACCCTTGTACCTGAAGGCTAGTCTCTCTGGAAGGTGCTTGTAGGCATCAATAGATCTGACTTCTTCTAGCTCATCCAGGTAGAGATTTATGTCTGAAAATTCTATGATGTCACATATGAAGAGTTGTTCTCCCTTGTTAACAATAGGTTTGGGTTTGGCCACTTGCTTGGATTGAAGTTTAACATGCTTGACTATTTTGACTGCTCTTTTCTTTGTCTTCCTTTGTTTGGCAAAGATTGGAAGATTTAGATCAGGAAGAAGCAAGCTGTCCCAATCTATAAGCTCATCCTTGGGAATTACAGGATCACCATGAAAAGTGATGTTTGACTCAGCCTTGGATTCAGCCTCCTTCAATGTAGGTATGGCTGGTTGACTTGAAGTTGTAGATTGGGTTGACATGTAGTCTTCCTTGTCTTCATTAAAATCTATCTTCCTCTTTGTATGGATTTTGTACCTAAACTTCCTCTTTGTCTGCTTTGGTTCTTCTTTTTTCCTTCATCCAGATTTTCAGTTGTCACAGCAGGCAATGTAACTTTTGTGGTTGCGGGCTTCTTGGCTAGGTTTTTTGCTTCTAAAGCAGCTTGCTTTTGTTATTGTTTAAGCCTCACCTTTTCTTCTTTCTTAGCTTCTGCAAACTGTGGATGTCTAGCCACAACACAGATTAGTTTACCATTCCTATAGATCTTAGCAATTCTGTTCTTTGACATTGTGTCTCTGGGATCTTTGAATAAAGCAATAGACCTTGCAAGCAGCTTCTTTTCATTTGGTCTAGGGGTTTTATAAGATAGGTCCACTGGATTTTTGTCTGAATTCTTTGGATAATTTCTTTTTGGTTGAAAAATCACACTGGCCTTTGGAGACTTGATTGTTGAGGGTTGACCACTTTCTATGTTCCCTAGGCTCATTTCATTACCTGAAATTTGTCTCAATTGGAAGAAGTGAGAAAAGACCTTGTCTTGCTTCTCAATTGGATCAAATTTCTTCTTGATATTTTCATCAAGCTTCTTCCATTTTGCATCCAACTCTTGCTCAACTGCTGCAACATCAAGCTTTTTAAATTTTTCATTGGATTCCAACTTAGCAGCTGCTATCTTGATCAGATCAATGTTGTCCAAGGCTGGTGGCTTTATGAAAGTAACTGCTGGAACAATCACTTTGCTTACTTGAATATTGAGTACTTTCTCCCCCTCACTTGTTGACTACCCCGGGCTAACTAGAATGATAGATTCTTTCTCCCCCTTTTTGTTAGCATCAAGTTGAGTGGAGGTTGAGGATTGTGCAGCCACCAGTTTCTGAAGTAGCAGAGTTTGTTGAGCTTGATGGAGATGGATTTCAGTAATTGATGTTTCCAGGGTTTTGAGCCTTTTGTCTAAGGAGTCCACCATGCTGGCTAGATCAGAATTTTTCCTTAGTTGTCTGTTGATGTCTAGCATGATTGTGCTAGGTTACTTAACATCCAATCTCTCAGTGACATCCTTCTTGACTTGATCAATTTCAGTTTTCAGCTCAGTGACATCTAGATTTTGTTTGAGAGATTGAATTTGATGTAGTTGGAGAGAGTTCAGATGTGCTTGTAGAAGTCTCTTGGTGTTGGCATTTGTAGTAGTTTGAAGGGCTGTCTGAGTTTGCTGAATGATGTAAGAAAGAGTGAATTTGAAATGGTGCTCATCACATGCCTTGGAAAACACCAAAGATGGAATGTTTGATCTTGAGCTATGGCCTGCTTCTCCCCTATATCCATGAACTCTCCTTCATCATCATCTTCATCCCCAAATATATCCTCAGAACCACCAGTTTGATAATCAACATCATCACCAGTTGTGGGTGTCATGGCTTTGGTGGCATCCTTGGCCCTTTGCATAGAAGCATTAGTGTGCATCAAGTGGAGCATTCATTCAACATCTACATTGTCATGTTCAGCCAAAACTTGATAAGCTGAAACAGGGTGAGTAAATGCCTCAGCTTCATAAGAAACATAGTCTAAGACAACTTGATACTCTTACTGAAATAGCTGTTTCTTTTCAGCCTCATTGAGATCCATTAACTCACTTATAATGGGCTCTTCCCATTCTTCTGTACCTGTTTTTCTCTCATGATCTCTCTTTTCTTGCATCAAGGGCTCCCCTTGAATTCACACCCTCACACACTCACCTTTACCTACTAAGGTGGGACTCCACTCACTCACTTTTGCCAAGCTGGAAGAAATAGCTTGCAAATTTTCACTCTTTTCCTCTCCTTTTTCCTGAGAGCAACTCAGCCTCTCACTCTGTTCACTCCCTTCCCTCAATCCTAAGAGTGATTGTACAACCACTAAATCATCTGCACTTGTAACATTTGTTGAAGTTTGAAGTTGTGCAGTGATACTCAACGGATGAGGAACACTCATCGAATTAGTAGTTGGAAGTGTCAATGGATGACTGCTGTTAAGCACATCCGTCGAGATACAATCACTAGTCGACGGATGAACAATATTCGTTGAGATAGAAGAAATGATAGAGTTTGGAGTAGAGACTATTGTAGAATCTATGGTGATTGATTTGAGATTTTGCACAGTATTCTCAGTAGAATCAGAAAGAAAAGGCAAGTGAACCAACAAATCATCTAAAAGATGATGCTCACTTGCTGTAGATTTTGGCTTCTCCATGAGAGTTAGAGATGGAAAATCAGGAACTGATGTATGAATCATATCAACATCCAGAGAATTTATGGGTGAGTTTGGTGTGTTAGGTGCTTCTATAATTAAAGATTTTGGTTGTGACTCCACTTTTATTGGAGTCACGTCAACCTGACTTTGAGAAGGTGCATGAACTGAGTCTTTGACTGCAGTAGGCACAGTGTGTGCACCCTGTGTATCCTCAATGGTTTTTGATTTCTTCTTTCTAATATAAGTTTGGGGTAAACTTGTGTCCCTAACCCTTTTGTCTTGTGCTCTTGGCTGTGAGCTTTGTTCAATAGTCAGATCCCTTTGGGAGGATACAACTAGTAAAGAGCTAATGTCCTTATTAAGCACTGCAGTTTGTTGGAAAACTGTAGTGTGGCTAGGCTGGGATGCAATCATCTCTTCATCCTTATTCTTAGGGCTTCTTTAATGTTCACCCTGTCCCTCACCAGTCTCATTTCCCTTCACACTCCCCTCTTGGCTTTTGGTGGATTTTATAACTAGTTTCTGTTGAGAGAAACTAAAGGGGGGCTTTCTTTGACTTGGATTTGGAGATTTTTGGTTTTGTGGCTTGGTTAGGCACCTGTTTGGTCACTATCACAGGTGTCATGGCCACAGTTGTTTGCAAAGAAGTGATAGGTTGGGAAGTAGTAGGGACAGAAATGTTTACCTCATTTACCTGAGGCAGTTCCATGATTGGCATGTACACAAGAGTAACATCCTTGTGATGGTTTGCCCTGTTCAAATCATCAATAATTGTCCTCTCTTGGACCCAACAATCTAACTTGTTTGATGGGTTCTCAATTGAGAGATTCTCAGAAATAAAATTAGCTAGCATCATGAAAAATCTAGCATAGTAAATATTCTTAGACCTCTTTTTAATATCCCCTAACTTACTTCCTATCTCATACATAACAGAAGTGCTAAAATTAAAGTACTTGTCATTAAGAAGCATGTAAAGCATGCAAACAAGTGAATAAGATACAACATCAAAATTGCTAATTTTTCCAGAAAACACTTTAATAAATGAATCACAAAGAAAACTCCATTCTTTTTCTGACACCTAGTCTCCTAACATCACCTAACTTAGTGGCATCAAGAGCATAACTCATAGAAACTAGCATTTTACTCACATCAGTGTCTGTGTGTGGAGCAATAGTGTTATTTTCAGGAAATTTAAAGCACTTTTTAATAACATCACAATTAACACAGTGTTCATTACCTTTGAGAGTGAAGGTAATAGTTTTGTCCTTAGAGTTGAACACTGCTGTTGTCCAAATTTCCTCGACAACTTCACAGTAGATGGTTGGGGACTTAAGCATGTCATAACTCAATTTGCAGTTCAATATGAAGTCCATCATCTTGTGATAGTCTTCAGATGCCGGAATTTGCTTGTTCACCAGAGCCACAAAGTTGTTCTTTTCATAGACGAACCAAGTTGAGGACATAATTTTGACTGTGGGTGCCATTGCTGTGATTGAGATTAGTTGCAGAGAGAGAGTATTTGCTTTGGAGAATAAGAGAGTTAGAGAAATTGCTTTGAGAATGATAAAAGAAAAGAGTAGAAATGAATTTAGCTTTTATACTATCTCAGAAATAAACTGTCAAAAATTAAAAAGTAAAATAAAGTAACCAATCAAATTAGCTCAAAATAGCCGTTTAAAAATAAAGAAAACTGTCAAAAATCTAAGATTATCCATTGAAATATACATACAGGCTGTAAGTAAATTCGACGGATAATGCTCAAAATCAACGGCTAAGATTGCATGCAATTCGACGGATAATGGTAAAAGTACCCAGAGTAATAATTGATACTTCGACGGATGGTATAATTCAACGGATATTCATTCACAACGGATAATGAACATCCGTCGAGATACAACATCCGACTTAGTCAAAATTTTATCTTAGAAAGGAAATATCAACTTTTACTCTGTCTGCATTACAAATTGCTTAGATATCAAAGTAGATTAAGAGTAATTAAGCATACCTAACTCACTTACCAACCTAGTGAAGGTGGATTCATCAAGTGGCTTGGTAAAGATGTCTGCAAGTTGCTTCTCACTTGGAACAAAATGAGGTTCCACAGTACCATTCATAACATGCTCTCTAATGAAATGGTACTCGATGTCTATGTGCTTGGTCCTTGAATGTTGTACTGGATTCTCAGTGATGGCAATGGCACTAGTGTTATCATAGAAAATAGGAATTTTATTCACTTGTAGACCATAGTCCGATAATTGATTTTTCATCCATAAAATCTGTGCACAACAACTACCAGCAGCAATATATTCAGCTTCAGGTATAGAAGTTAAAACTGAATTTTGTTTTTTACTGAACCAGAATACTAGCTTGTTTCCTAGAAATTGACAGGTTCTTGTTGTACTTTTTCTATCAGTTTTAAAACCTGCATAGTCTGCATCTAAATAACCAGTTAGATCAAAACCAGAATCTCTAGGATACCAAATGCCAAGTTTTGGTGTTCCTTTGAGATATCTGAAAATTCTCTTAATAGCTATTAAATGAGATTCTCTAGGATCAGCTTGAAATCTAGCACAAAGACATGTAGCAAACATTATATATGGCCTACTGGCTGTTAAATATAAAAGTGAGCCAACCATGCCTCTATAACTTGAAATATCCACAGACTTTTCAGTAGTGTTTAATTCAAGTTTAGTTGCAGCGGCCATGAGAGTTTTTGCAGATGTGCAATCTATTAGGTCAAACTTCTTCAAAAGATCATAAATATATTTGGTTTGACTAATGAATATTCCATCACTAACTTGCTTAACTTGTAAACCAAGAAAGTAAGTTAGTTCTCCCATCATGCTCATTTCATATTTACTTTGCATCAATTGGGCAAACTTTTTGCAAAGTTTTTCATCTGTAGAGCCAAATATAATATCATCTACATCAATTTGAACAAGTATACTAGAGCCATTAACATTTCTATAGAATAAGGTTTTGTCAACAGTACCTCTAGTGAAGTGATTTTCTAAGAGAAACTTTGACAAGGTATCATACCAGGCTCTAGGTGCTTGCTTCAATCCATAAAGTGCTTTCAAAAGATAGTAGACATATTCTAGAAAATTTGGGTCTTCAAAGCCAGGGGATGACAGACATAGACTTGTTCCTCTAAATCTCCATTCAGAAAAGCACTTTTGGCATCCATTTGATAGACTTTGAAATTGGCATGGGCTGCATAGGCTAGGAAAATTCTGATGGCTTCAAGTCTTGCAACAGGATCAAAAGTTTCATCAAAATCTATTCCTTCTTGTTGACAGTAGCCATTAGCAACCAATCTAGCTTTGTTCCTGACAACTATGCCATTTTCATCCATCTTGTTTCTGAATACCCACTTGGTGTCAATAGGATTCTTTCCTTTAGGCTTGGGTACTAGCTTCCATACTTTATTCCTTTTAAATTGGTTTAGCTCCTCCTGCATAGCTAAAATCCAATCAGGATCCAACATAGCTTCTTCTATCCTTTTAGGTTCTTCTCGAGATAGAAAGCTGCTATATAGACATTCCTCTTGAGTTGCTTTTCTTGTCTACACTCTAGAGGATACATCACCAATAATTAATTCAATGGGTGATCTCTAGTCCATTTTCTCTATTGAGGTAGATTAGCTCTAGATGAAGAGGCCTCATTGTTGTCTTAATGATTGATGAGTTTTGATGATCAAAAACTCCCCCTGAGTTTATGGACCTTTGACTAGAAATTGGAGTTCTTTCTGATTGTGATCTTACTTGGCTTTCAGCTCCTATTGATGGACCAATGGATGTTGCTCTTTACCTTTTAACGGATGATGTAGATTGTCTTTCGACGGATGATGCACTTGGTATTTCGACGGATGTTAAATTATGTGCTTCATTGGTTGTAGATTTTTCTACATTGTCCTTAGATATTTGTTCTTGATCACTTTCATCATCACTATCTTCACTAATCATCTCCACATTGTCAAATTTGAGGCTTTCATGGAAATCTCCATCTTGCAGTCCTACAATCTTTTTATCATCAAACACAACATGTACAGATTCCATAACAATGTTGGTTCTGAGATTGTAGACTCTGTATGCTTTTCTAACTACATATCCAAAAAAAATTCCTTCATCAGCTTTGGCATCAAACTTTCCATGCTGATCAGTTTGGTTCCTTAAGATATATCATTTGCAGCCAAAGACATGAAGAAAGTTTAATGTTGGTTTCCTATTCTTGAACAGTTGGTAGGGTGTCATGCATTTTGCTTGATTAACCAAAGAAATATTCTGAGTATAACATGCAGTGTTTACAGCCTCTGCCCAAAATTATGTTGGTAACTTTGACTCTTAAGCATTGTTCTTGCAGTCTTCAATAAGAGATCTATTCTTTCTTTCCACCACTCCATTTTGTTTTGGAGTCCTTGCTGCAGAAAACTCATGCATGATCCCATTCTCTTCACAAAATAATCTCATCATAGAATTCTTGAACTCAGTTCCATTGTCACTCCTAATTCTTCTTACTTTGAAATCAAGATGGTTGTTGACTTGTCTTATGTGATTGATGATGATTTCACTGGCTTTATCTTTGGATTTTAGAAAATATGTCCAAGAGAACTGTAATAACCCCAATTTTTGGAAATTTTTTGAAACCCTTATGAATAGTGTTTTTGCTGAATGAGAAAACTTTTCATGCCACACTATGTAGGGGTTCTGTTATTGATCTTCTGGGATATTATTAGTACTGTATGTGGTATATAAGTATATGTAAAGATCGCCAGAATCCAATTTCCGAACACTTTGATTTTTTCCGAAAATCCACTAGATACGGAAAGAATTGAGAAAAAGGTAACAGGATAAAAATGATTTAAATTAAAGGATTATAAGAGAGGATCATAAAAAGGAATATAATGTATTGAGATAGGTTAAGGGAACCTAAGTAATAAGATCCCGGGTATGATCCCTCAAACGATAAACAAAAACGAAAGTTAAGCGAACCGTATAACAGATCAGCGGTCATTAGACAAACAATTAGGAAGTTAATCAAAGAGATTAGTGGGGATGATGTCACCCAACCAATGAGAAAAGGACAAGGAGGGAAAGATGACATCATAGCATGACACAAGCATGACATAAGGAGGAAGGAGATGTGGATGGTTATTAACCACACAAAATCAAGGTTAATTAAGTAATTAACCTAAAACAACACAAAAATCAACCAACCAAAAGCAAAACAAGGCAAAACATAAAAATCTCTCTTTTTTCTTCATCAAGCTCTCGGCCAAAATAAACACAGCAACTTCAAACTGCCATATCTCCTTCAATACTCACTCAAATGTTGTGTTCTATAGCTCGTTGGAAAGGTATTGAGATGGCCTACAACTATTGTTCACAAGTCTCGTCCAAATAAGCATGGTAAGACCCTCATTTTTACAGTTCTTTGAATAGGACTTTTAGAAACTTTAAAGCCTAACTTTGTGTTCTTGATTTCTTTGGAAATATCAAGCTTGTAGGAGGCTCCATAAGGCTTCCTAGTAACTTTCCACCCTCCAAAAAAGGTATAAATCTTCACACCCTTTAGTAATAAGTTTGAATGTTGAAGTTTGGAGATGGTTTGGATGGATGAGTAGTAATTTGAATGATAAGCATGATTCGAGCTTAATTGTTAAGTAGTTTAGTTGAATTTGGAGATGTTATAATATATGATTGGATTGAGATCCTTGAGCTTATTATGACTGAAATCAGTAGCATTTATGTGTATCTTGAGTTGTTGTTGATTGGTAGTTGGATTGATATGATTTGGAATGGTAAAAATTTGGGAAATCGCGTAAACATAGCCGTCGTAATGTCCGATTTACTTTAGACTGTTTTTGCTCTTAACATCAGGACCCGAGAACTCCCTGTTAGGTTTTGACCATTGCCATGATTAGATAGTTCATGTTACGAGCTTCGTTTTGATATGTAGTTCGTTTGATTCCGATGTACGGTTTAGGAGAAACGACCGTTTTAAGTAACGGCATTTCGCGACCGAACCATTACCCCTCACCTTACTTTGAAACCTTGGTTAAGGACCTTAAAGGACTAATTGGGGTATGAAACAATTATGTTAAGTGGATTAGGCAGTTGGTAAGGTACTCTCGAAAGAATCTCCTTAAAACCCTTAATGGTTAATTTATTAAAAATGGTGGAGCCGAGAGTACTCGAGTGACTTAAGAGAATCAATAAGCGCAAAACAAGCGTTAGAGTCTAAGTTAGTTAAAGTATAGATTTACAAGTGACTTTGGTTTAATTCCAACTTACTTATTGCTTATAGGTTACCAGACTCGTCCCGAGCCATTCGTAACCCCCAGTCACTCAGGCAAGTTTTCTACCCGTTATACTGTTGTTGTGATGTATATATGTATTTGCATTATCTTGCGATAGATGCATGTTGGTTAATTAGCAAATGTTGCAATATATTGAAGCATGCTGCTATGATATATATATATATGCATGCCTGTTTCGTATTCTTGCTATATATATATCTGTTGATTCAGTTGATAATACATATGCTAGAGGATAACGGTAACTTGCATATACCCTTAGTATAGGGACCCAAAAGGTGGAAATATTTTCTAAACCGGGAGTCGAGGATCCCGAGTAGATTTTGTATATATGTATATAAATATATATATATATATATATACTTATATATATATATATGGTAGTAGTTTTCGAAACTATTAATCGAATAAGGTTTATTCGATAACTTTTATTTTATTAATTGAATCCTATTTCGAATATTCGTTCGAGGGCTTATGACTCAGTTTGTTTTATCATTTGAATATTACTTGAATATTCTTTTGAGGACTTATGACTCCTTTTATTGTATTAATTGAATATTATTTGAATATTCATTTGAGGATGTATGACTCCTTTATTTTTATTTAATGAATATTATTTATAATATTCATTCGAGGTATTATGACTCCGCTTATTACTGAAATATATTCTTTATTTTATTAAAGAATAAGGTGTCAATAATCAAACTTATTTTCGACTATTCAAATAAAGATAGTACTTTCGTATAAGTATATCTTTGGTTATTTAATACTCGTTTCAAGTATAAGTTTTAATACTTCTACTTCAATTATTTTTATAAAGATTATTCTTTATGGGAATATTATTTAAATAATAATATTCAGACATTTTCTAAATATACTGGGGACTGATTTACTTCATTAAATCAGCTTTACTCCAAACACTCTTTAAAGTGTTTTCGAGTCTTCAAAATGATTTTTAAAAGTTAGAGCGGATCCTAAAACTCATTTTTATATTTAAGATCTTCCTTTTTAAGGGGATTTAAATACTCGCTCAAAACCTGAGGGATCCGGCTCTGTGGTGTATTTTATATTCGCAACAAGGTTGCAGTTTTGGTAAATGAATTGATTACTTACCCAACGTTCGGGAAGTAAGTCCATCTATTGAGTCGGCATAAGCAACATGGGCTCAGTGGGCGTCCATGATAGTGTAAGTGGCTCAGTGGGAGTCCATCAAATGCATAAGTGGCTGAGTGGCAGTCCAGCATAAGGTCCTATTGAGACCAGGGTGATGACCAGTGGGGAATTCGTCCATCTACTAGTAGAAAAGGTTACTTATGGGTATCTTTGCCTGATCAGCAAGATATCTGGTTTATGCCAAATTCTTTTCCTTTCCAAATTTATTGGATATTGCAATTCTGTTCATACTTTACATGACAGAGGTTTTCAGGAAAATGTATAAAGAAGATGTATATGTGGATATATATACATATATATATATATATATATCAGAACTTAATGAAGTATATCATAACTTCATTTCCTTTAATAATATTTCAAAGATTTAATCTATTCAAATCTTGTCTTGTAGTCTCATCTAGGTGATGAACTGTTGAAAGCTCATTATACTTTGAACAATGGTAGTTCAAGTAGCTTTATAAATGATATAAGTATAGTGAAGTAATTGGTAACTTCATCCCTTGTTTTTACTTATATCTAGTAAGTAATTATCTTACACATGATAAAAGATTCTAGTAAGTATCCATTTAGATACTTATATTATTGTTATCACTATATTTTATCTTGCGAGCTGTAAGGCTCACTCTTGCTTTATTTCTTCATCACACAACAACAGTTAGGAAAGATGGCCAGACTCCAGCAGACCCAGCGCAAGCGCGTGGAAAGCGTCCCGCGTCTTCCCGATGATGTTGTGGCTGCTATAGCTGCAGAGGTAGATCTATTGGTAGATCAGGCATTCTATTTTTGAGAATCAAATTATGTATAATTATAACCTGTGGCAGATAATGGCAATTAACTGTAAATTTATCAAGTAATCATTTTGGATTGTAATAACTTTTAAATTGTGGATTTAAAGACTTGTACTTATTTCAATTTCATCTCTGAGACTATAACGGGTTGTGGTGTGTGTTAGTGTGGGGTCACAACATAAGGTTATTTATTATTAATTAAGTGAAGTGATATTGTGGGAAGAAAGACCGTGACGACCCGGATCCCCGACCCCGGATCTGGGGGTGTTACAGAAATGGTATCAGAGCTAAGCGTTATAAACCTCAGAGATGATGGGACGTTAAGATAATAAGTTCACTAAGATAATAAGAACTCTTGCCAAGTTCATAGTCGGACTACCTAACGTAGTACTGACAGTTAAAACCCTTATGGGAACCCTTATAAACGTAGCGATAGAGGCGTAGTTCGTTATCGTATATGGTAGCGGGACACCGAACCCTGAGGTTGAGGAGCAACAACGCGATGATGTATTATTACTTATTGGAGATCAGATTATGGATCCGATAGAGCGTCCTAACGCAGGGTCGGATGATGTTGATATTGAGGATGTAACGGTTGAGGATGTTGTCCTAGAAGGGATTGTTGCTGAGGAGGATTCCGTGAAGGATCCTAACAAGAATGAATAAAGGACCACTGAGGAATTGATGACCATGGTTAGGGCAACTCCCAGAGGTAGGATTGGCCGGTCACTACCGGAGGTTCGTTCAAGTTTGTAAAGATAGTAGCCCCTTTAACGCGGCTTACTCATAAGACTGAGAAGTTCGAATAGACAGAGAAATGCGAGAACAGCTTTCAAGAACTGAAGCAAAGATTGGTGATGGCCCCTATATTGGCATTGCCGGATGGAAAAAGGAGATTTTGTGATTGTATTGACGCTTCGCATAAGGAATTACGGTGCTTCTTATACAGCACAACAAGATAATCGCGTCCGCGTCAAGACAATTAAGGGAATATAAAATTCGATATCCCCATCCATGAGCTTAGGCTCGTGGCAATAGTTTTGCCCTAAAGATTGGAGGCACTACTTGTATTGAGAGAAGTGCGAGATTTACACAAGCCATAAGTGCTCTAGTGCATTTTCGCGTAGAAAGAGCTCAACATGCGCCAGAGAAGGTGGTTAGAGCTAATCAAGGATTACGATTATGAGATTCTTTATCATTCGGGGGAAAGCCAATGTGGTGGCTGATGCCCTTAGTAAAAAGGAGAGACTCAAGATGATAATGTCTTTTGGGGAGTTTACAAGAGATTTTGAGAAAATGGAAATAGAAGTAAAGGTAACCGGAGCCGGTACCGAAAAGCTGTTTGAGATTGCAATACAGCCCGAATTATCGGAAAAGAACATATTGTGCCAGTAAAAGTGATGAATGAAGGCAGAGAGCCAACAAATAGATATGAGATTAATACCGAGAAAGATGATAAGGGAATAATGAGGTATTCCTACAGAATTTTGGTTCCAAATGTTCAAGAGCCTAAAGATGAAATCTTAGATGAAAGCTAGTTTGAGGAATAAGATTAGGGGCAAACCTTGAATGTGATAATGAGAGAGGTCGCAATTAAGATATAAGGAACCCAGTATATAATGAAGTGGAAAATGAAGATTTTAAATTAAAAGATGACCCCAATTATGGGGAATAGGATGACACATTTCATACCGAGAAAATAGAAGTCGAGCAAGATAAGGAGACCCGAGACGGTACTCCTATATGGAAATTCATGGACCTGTCTAAACAAAACTTATACTTTTACCCCTAACCACCACCTTGAGGAAACAATGTGGTATGAAATTCTTTCAGGACCTTTAAGTCGCTAAGCTCTCAGAGTTCCAAGGAATAAGCTGACTCAGTCGAGGCAAGAGCCTAGCTAAAGGAAATATAGGAATCATTTGAGATTCTAAATGATTAACGAATCACAAAAGACTGTTTTTGTCACTTACCCTCCCGAGAGAGAGGCCACCCGCTGGTGAAAGGCCAAGGAAGGCACGGAGCAAGAGATTATAATAAACTGATTTAAGTTCAGACAATTATTTTCGGGAAAGTACTTCCCAAGGTTATGGAGGTGGTGTAAAAGCTTTGGAGCTAGAACAAAAACGGATGAGTATGATGAATTATGAATCTAAGTTGTAAAAGTTATCAAGATTCGTTCTGAGGACACGAATCCAGAATGACGGGATATTTGAAATCAATGCTTATGTTGTGTTGGTTCATGAAATAATGATAAGAGAAAGGAAAATAAAAAGAAATTGAAGTGGAAAGGAATATAAAGGCAATAGAGTTTGAGGAATGATAAGGAAGTTGGGTATGAGGAAACCCTAAAGACTCGTAGCAATAGAAATAGAAAAGTATGTAATCGTCAGGATGAGGGTGATTCACCATGAGTTAAATTGATGGTTGAAGGCATAAGAGATAAATATATTTTATCCCCTGTAAGTTGGGAGGATTTGAGGAAACCTTGAGATAGTTCGAAGGATAAATATTGAGACGCGGATAGACTGAGGAGCGAAGGAAGTAAGAAATTAGGAAAATTGGATGAAGGAAGTGACCTTCAAGAATGTGAAGTGTAAGACCAGTGGCTTGATACCCAGGAAGGGAGACGCCAGGTATGAAAGATATCCCAACATTGAGATGACTGTTGAGATAAACAACAAAAGTAAATAAGGATTTATTAAGAAGAAGTTCATGTTGAACACGACCAATATCTTCCAGATCATCCATGTGATCATTACCAAATCAGGAAAGAAAAGTGGATAACCATTTTTATCTTTTGGAGGCCATGTGGATTGACCTTAACTTGAATAAGGATGCTATTGTGAAATTCGGGATAGACTATCGAGGTGGAAATGATTAAATAAGATACCCTTATCAGGGATATATGACTTATTTATCCATGGAAGGATGCTTGTACCTTTTTAAAGGTGGAATTAAGGATATAACATCGGTAACTTAAAACGAATCCTAGGGGAATGCATAAAGGTTGGCATTTCACCCTTAATAGGGACATCATGAGTTTTGACAGTATGATTTGGAAAGGGTTAAGATAACAACAACCTTTAAGAATCAGTGGAGAAATTTTTCAGAGGTATATAGATAATGGTTCTAGTAATAGTAAATGGTATTTTGATATGCCCTGTATCTAGGGAATACAGGAGGAACGATTGAAGGATAACCTTAGAGGTTTTACAAGGAGAAAGGTAAAATTCAAAATTTTCAAGAATAGAAATGTTGATAAAGGAAATATGACGTAATTATAATGATGCCAAGTGGGGCACGTGTTAAACCACGAGAAAGTATGGATCGAACCAGTAATGGTCAAAATTGTTCAGGGCAATTAGGACTTAAGATAAAAGATGTTCTATTATGATTGAGAGTCAGTCATGACAGTGATTAACCTCTAAAGACTGAGGGGATAACTTATGGAAAAATGGTAATTTTTTTTTTACTCATCAGATTTTAAGGAAAGCATTTTCACATAAGCTGTGATTGAAATAAGGTAGAAAATTTATTTGGAGGTGGTTAAAATGACATTGACTGTAAGGAAATTTTACTATCAGGAAAGGCCAAAGAGGTGGCCGACACTTTAAAGGTAAGAGGATAATTGTAGGCGCTTGTGCCAAAGGATACAGTGATGATGGTTAAAAGCTGAAGGTTGTATTATGGTTTGGAAGATTGACATTCCTTCTGATGACTGTGCAATACCCAGCCGTAATAGTAGTTGGTAAAGGGTTAATTCGTGTAATCGCCATGAGCGGGCTATCTATCTTAGAAGGTACTATCTTGAGATAAGCCAGGACCATGTTTCAAAAAGGACTAGATGAACCCTTGAGTTAAGTCTTCTATTTAGGGCGTATGATTAAGAATGGTATTAACCTGCTATCATTGCTTTGATTGAAACTCTTCTACAATTTTATCTGCTTCATGTCATGTATGTATGTCAGGATCAGGAGTGTTCTTCATGAATCATGAATGGTGATTATGTTACCTCCTTAGAAGGATTTGATACGACAGGTATGGACTCCGTATGGTTAGATATTAAGATTTCATGGAAAAGTGAATGACGACAGTAGGTCAGTGGTGGACCATAGTAATGCAGTAATGATTCTGCGAGTAATGAGCTGATTACAACCGTGAGAGTTGTATTGGAATGGGTGTTGAGATTGAGTACCACTAATCGGGTCATGGTAGTGTATAAGTTATCACTGATAGACTAATTAAGTCGATTATCTACCTATGATATATTTATTCCCTCTTATGAAAAGAGAGTCGTATTACTATACGAGGAAGGTTGCGATGCAAACATAAAATTCTAGTAACGATGATGTCTAGAATGAGATTCCAGATTCGATTTTCGATGTCGAGGGAGTTTCATAGGTGATTGAATATAAGCTCGAGGAAGAGCATGGGTCCGTAGAATGATGGGTGGAATAATAAATATTTAGGCATGTGAAATACGATGCTATAATACTTGATGTTGATATAAATACATATATGTTTTGTTCTCCTATGACAAACCTCTATAATTCAGAGGTAGGTTCCAAGCCAGATATTTTATGGCAATATTTTTTTCATATATACAATTCTCTTCAGTTCGTTCTTTTCTCTTCTTTTCATTTCATATAACTGAGAAGAACAACCCTTCCAGAAGGGGAGGTATTACCGAATGACTATCTATCTGTGTGATAGAAGCCGAGTAGGATACCAGCTATTGTTTAATTGCTCATCAAGTACTAAAGGCTGGCCAACTTCTGTACTAACTATGCAATGTAACAAGTGTTCATGATCATAGTGATCTCTCAACAAATTCCTTTACTTCCCTATGATTGATCAAATTTTGGGAAAATAGAAACAACTGAAAAAGGAGTAATAAAGTGGTGGTAGTATGCGGAATGGAAACACATTCGTGATACTAAGGTTGACGTGGTTATTAAAAGGTTAAAGAACGCTAACGAGCAAAATTATAACCAGTATAATATTAGAAACGGAAGGTAGTAGCGACTACGAACTGGAAAAGAATGGGTAGTGAGAAGCAAAAGCTATAATGCTAGAAGCTATAATGAGAGTCTGTGCAATAGACTTGAAAGAAATTGGAATGATCACATAACGCGGATCGAGTTTTCTCTCGACAATAGATCATGTGTCAGTATTGAGATATCGCCATATGAGATTTTTGAGGGAAGACAATGTCGATCTCCCTTATGTTAGGATGAAGTTGTAGAGCGCAAGATGCTCGGACCCGCAGTAGTCCAAAGGACCAAGGATATGATAGATCTAATCAGAGGACGGCTGGTAGTAGCCCAAGATGGACATGATAAGTATGTTGATTTGACACGAAAGGACAAAGAGTATGAAATAGGGGACCTAGTAATGTTATAGGTATCCCTTGGAAAGGATTGATGAGGTTCGGAAAGAAAGGAAAGCTAAGTCTACAATTTGTTGGACCTTTAAGATATTAAGACGGATTGGAAAGTTAGCTTACGAGCTAGCCTTACCCCCCGAACCTGTAGCAAGTTCATAACGTGTTCCACGTATCAATGTTAAGGAAGTGTAATTCGGATGCCAGACAAATAGGGGCATATGAGCGCATAGACATGCAACCAGACGTAACCTATATGGAGCAACCAGGAAGGGTATAGATTAAAAAGGAACGAGTGCTTAGGAGAAGGGTTATCAAACTAGTAAGAGTTTGATGGTAGAACCACAATGTGGGAAAATTGACTTGAGAGTTAGAAAGTGCAATACTAAGAAAGTATCCCTATTCATTTCTATCTGATTCCGGGACGGAATCCTTTTAAGGAGGGGAGACTGTAATAACCCCAATTTTTGGAAAATTTTTGAAACCCTTATGAATAGTGTTTTTGCTGAATGAGAAAACTTTTCATGCTACACTATGTAGGGGTTCTGTTATTGATCTTCTGGGATATTATTAGTACTCTATGTGGTATATAAGTGTATGTAAAGATCGTCAGAATCCAATTTCCGAACACTTTGATTTTTCCCGGAAATCCACTAGATACGGAAAGAATTGAGAAAAAGGTAACAGGATAAAAATGATTTAAATTAAAGGATTATAAGAGAGGATCATAAAAAGGAATATAATGTATTGAGATAGGTTAAGGGAACCTAAGTAATAAGATCCCGGGTATGATCCCTCAAACGATAAACAAAAACGAAAGTTAAGCGAACCGTATAACAGATCAGCGGTCATTAGGCAAACAATTAGGAAGTTAATCAAAGAGATTAGTGGGGATGATGTCACCCAACCAATGAGAAGAGGACAAGGAGGGAAAGATGACATCATAGCATGACACAAGCATGACATAAGGAGGAAGGAGATGTGGATGGTTATTAACCACACAAAATCAAGGTTAATTAAGTAATTAACCTAAAACAACACAAAAATCAACCAACCAAAAGCAAAACAAGGCAAAACACAAAAATCTCTCTTTTTTCTTCATCAAGCTCTCGGCCAAAATAAACACAGAACTTCAAACTGCCATATCTCCTTCAATACTCACTCAAATGTTGTGTTCTATAGCTCGTTGGAAAGGTATTGAGATGGCCTACAACTATTATTCACAAGTCTCGTCCAAATAAGCATGGTAAGACCCTCAATTTTACAGTTCTTTGAATCGGACTTTTAGAAACTTTAAAGCCTAACTTTGTGTTCTTGATTTCTTTGGAAAGATCAAGCTTGTAGGAGGCTCCATAAGGCTTCCTAGTAACTTTCCACCCTCCAAGAAAGGTATAAATCTTCACACCCTTTAGTAATAAGTTTGAATGTTGAAGTTTGGAGATGGTTTGGATGGATGAGTAGTAATTTGAATGATAAGCATGATTCGAGCTTAATTGTTAAGTAGTTTTGTTGAATTTGGAGATGTTATAATATATGATTGGATTGAGATCCTTGAGCTTATTATGAATGAAATTAGTAGCATTTATGTGTATCTTGATTTGTTGTTGATTGGTAGTTGGATTGATATGATTTGGAATGGTAAAAATTTGGGAAATCGCGTAAACATAGCCGTCGTAATGTCCGATTTACTTTAGACTGTTTTTGCTCTTAACATCAGGACCCGAGAACTCCCTGTTAGGTTTTGACCATTGCTATGATTAGATAGTTCATGTTACGAGCTTCGTTTTGATATATAGTTCGTTTGATTCCGATGTACGGTTTAGGAGAAACGACCGTTTTAAGTAACGGCGTTTCGCGACCGAACCATTACCCCTCGCCTTACTTTGAAACCTTGGTTAAGGACCTTAAAGGACTAATTGGGGTATGAAACAATTATGTTAAGTGGATTAGGCAGTTGGTAAGGTACTCGCGAAAGAATCTCCTTAAAACCCTTAATGTTAATTTATTAAAAATGGTGGAGCCCAGAGTACTCGAGTGACTTAAGAGAATCAATAAGCGCAAAACAAGCGTTAGAGTCTAAGTTAGTTAAAGTATAGATTTACAAGTGACTTTGGTTTAATTCCAACTTACTTATTGCTTATAGGTTACCAGACTCGTCCCGAGCAATTCGTAACCCCCAGTCGCTCATGCAAGTTTTCTACCCGTTATACTGTTGTTGTGATGTATATATGTATTTGCATTATCTTGCGATAGATGCATGTTGGTTAATTAGCAAATGTTGCAATATATTGAAGCATGCTGCAATGATATATATATATATATATGCATGCCTGTTTCGTATTCTTGCTATATATATCTGTTGATTCAGTTGATAATACCTATGCTAGAGGATAGCGGTAACTTGCATATACCCTTAGTATAGGGACCCAAAAGGTGGAAATATTTTCTAAACCGGGAGTCGAGGATCCCGAGTAGATTTTGTATATATGTATATAAATATATATATATATACTTATATATATATATATGGTAATAGTTTTCCAAACTATTAATCGAATAAGGTTTATTCGATAACTTTTATTTTATTAATTGAATCCTATTTCGAATATTCGTTCGAGGGCTTATGACTCAGTTTGTTTTATCATTTGAATATTACTTGAATATTTTTTTGAGGACTTATGACTCCTTTTATTGTATTAATTGAATATTATTTGAATATTCATTTGAGGATGTATGACTCCTTTATTTTTATTTAATGAATATTATTTATAATATTCATTCGAGGTATTATGACTCCGCTTATTACTGAAATATATTCTTTATTTTATTAAAGAGTAAGGTATCAATAATCAAACTTATTTTCGACTATTCAAATAAAGATAGTACTTTCGTATAAGTATATCTTTGGTTATTTAATAATCGTTTCAAGTATAAGTTTTAATACTTCTACTTCAATTATTTTTATAAAGATTAATCTTTATGGGAATATTATTTAAATAATAATATTCAGACATTTTCTAAATATACTGGGGACTGATTTACTTCATTAAATCAGCTTTACTCCAAACACTCTTTAAAGTGTTTTCGAGTCTTCAAAATGATTTTTAAAAGTTAGTGCGGATCCCAAAACTCATTTTTATATTTAAGATCTTCCTTTTTAAGGGGATTTAAATACTCGCTCAAAACCTGAGGGATTCGGCTCTGTGGTGTATTTTATATTCGCAACAAGGTTGCAGTTTTGGTAAATGAATTGATTACTTACTCAACGTTCGGGAAGTAAGTCCATCTATTAAGTCGGCATAAGCAACATGGGCTCAGTGGGCGTCCATGATAGTGTAAGTGGCTCAGTGGGAGTCCATCAAATGCATAAGTGGCTGAGTGGCAGTCCAGCATAAGGTCCTATTGAGACTAGGGTGATGACCAGTGGGGAATTCGTCCATCTACTAGTAGAAAAGGTTACTTATGGGTATCTTTGCCTGATCAGCAAGATATCTGGTTTATGCCAAATTCTTTTCCTTTCCAAATTTATTGGATATTGCAATTCTGTTCATACTTTACATGACAGAGGTTTTCAGGAAAATGTATAAAGAAGATGTATATGTGGATATATATACATATATATATCAGAACTTAATGAAGTATATCATAACTTCATTTCCTTTAATAATATTTCAAAGATTTAATCTATTCAAATCTTGTCTTGTAGTCTCATCTAGGTGATGAACTGTTGAAAGCTCATTATACTTTGAACAATGGTAGTTCAAGTAGCTTTATAAATGATATAAGTATAGTGAAGTAATTGGTAACTTCATCCCTTGTTTTTACTTATATCTAGTAAGTAATTATCTTACACATGATAAAAGATTCTAGTAAGTATCCATTTAGATACTTATATTATTGTTATCACTATATATTATCTTGCGAGCTGTAAGGCTCACTCTTGCTTTATTTCTTCATCACACAACAACAGTTAGGAAAGATGGCCAGACTCCAGCAGACCCAGCGCAAGCGCGTGGGAAGCGTCCCGCGTCTTCCCGATGATGTTGTGGCTGCTATAGCTGCAGAGGTAGATCTATTGGTAGATCAGGCATTCTATTTTTGAGAATCAAATTATGTATAATTATAACCTGTGGCAGATAATGACAATTAACTGTAAATTTATCAAGTAATCATTTTGGGTTGTAATAACTTTTAAATTGTGGATTTAAAGACTTGTACTTATTTCAATTTCATCTCTGAGACTATAACGGGTTGTGGTGTGTGTTAGTGTGGGGTCACAGCATAAGGTTATTTATTATTAATTAAGTGAAGTGATATTGTGGGAAGAAAGACCGTGACGACCCGGATCCCCGACCCCGGATCTGGGGGTGTTACAAGAACTTTGAGAAATCATCCACAATTACTAGGCAGTATATTTTCCTTGAGATAGACAATACATTGACTGGTCCAAAAGGTCCATGTGCAGTAGTTGCAGAGGTTCTTCAATTGTTGAATCAAGTTTCTTTCTGAATGATTCCTTGATCTGCTTTCCTTTCTTACATGCATCACACAGTCCATCCTTTGAGAATTCCACTTGAGGAATACCTCTTACCAAATCTTTCATGACCAATTCATTCATAGTCTTGAAGTTAAGGTGGGACAGCTTCTTGTGCCATAGCCAACTTTCATCTTGCCTTGCTAAATAGACAAGTGACAGATACTGCATTTGATGAGTTGAAGTCAGCTAAGTACACATTTCCTTTTCTCACTCCAGTAAGAACCACTTAGTTACTTCTCTTGTTTGTCACAACACAGACTTCAGAATTAAATGTTATTGAGTTGCTCTTATCACAAAGCTGGCTGATACTCAACAAGTTGTGCTTGAGTCCATCCACTAGGGCAACTTCCTCAATGATGACATTATCCTTTGAAATCAAGCCATATCCCACAGTATAACCCTTGTTGTCATCTCCAAAAGTGATACTTGGGTCAGCTCTTTCCTTGAACTCAGTGAGCAGGGTAGAATCTCCAGTCATGTGCCTTGAGCACCAACTATCCAAATACCAAAGATTCTTTCTGTTTCCCTGCACACAACAAAATCAAATGAAGTTGAATTTGGTACCCAAGTTTCCCTGGGTCCTGTTTTGTTAGCCTTTTTCTTAGGTTTCTTAGGCTTGTCCTTATTTGACTTAGGCATTTGAAGTTCATCCTTAGTCAATCGAGTGGAACCCTTAAAGCCATTCATCATTGCCGAATTATTATACACAGGCTGATTAACATGGAAAGGCATATTCTGTGCAAACATGTTATTCCAGTATGACATGCTAAATGGCATTTGTGGCATACTAAATGGAGCATAGTAAGGATTTTGTGCAAATGGCATATTAGCAAACTGTGCATTCAAATTATGTGCAGGCATAACATTTACAGGAATTGTAGGCATACTGGGAAATGAAGGAGGTGTAGACATGGGAGCAGGCATAGCAAGTTTGCAATTAACAGACAAATGATTAACACTAGCACAATTAACACAGGTTTTTCTTGGTGCATATTTATCAGGTGTGTAGTTGTTGTGTTTGTTAATTCCGACTTTCCCGTTCCTATTATTTTTCCTTTTAGACTCTGTTCTTACTTCAATTTTCTCCAATCTGTCATTCAATTACTTGATAGACATATGTCCTACATTGACTCTCTTGTTTTTATTCACTTGACTTGTTTCTCCTGTAACAAAGTTTTTATAAACTGATCCATATTTCTCATTTAGTTTAGCTAGTTTAACTTTTCTAACTGGCTTCCTTTCACTCAGCGGATGTGATTCTTGTCTTTCGACGAATAATCTTTTTGGTCTTTCGATGGATAATGTTCATCATCCGTCGAATCCATATCCATTGAAAGTCCTTCTACTAAATTGGAATCAAGTTTCTCCTAGCTCTTTTTCTAGGCTTCATCACAGAAAAATTCTATACCTTGAATCTTAGTAATTTGAGCATGAACATCTCTAGATGATTTCCAAGCCTTGATTACTTCCTGTTCTCGTTCAAACTGCTTTCTTAAAATCTCCTCTTTCTCCAATGATTTAGTTAGTTCATCTTTAAAAATCTTGCACTCTATCTTCAGTTTTTCAAACTCAACAATTTGAGTTTCTAACATGGCATTTCTTTCACTTAAAAACAAATTGTTCTCTTTAAGTTTAGTATTTTCTTTAGTGAGAGACATGAGTGTAACACGCAGATGATATAATTCAGTAGACATGTCATTTATGGCATCATTACACTCAACTTTAGATAAATGTACTAGGTTAATGGTGATTACCTGATTACTTGATGAACTGACCTCTATTTCATCTGATTTGGCCATAAGTGCTAGATTGACATAGTTTGTATCTTCATCCTTATCTAATCCATCTGCAACCCAGTCATTTTCCTGTGTGATGAAAGCCCTTTCCTTTTGTTTGAGAAACTCAAAGTATTTCTGTTTATAATCAACAAACGCAAACTTCTTTTTACCAGAATCAGACTTTCTGCATTCACTAGAAAAATGACCTGCCAAGCCACACTTGAAACATTTGAACTTAGACTTATCAACCATGTTTCTATTTGACTTGGATGCTCCAAAAATCTTTTTGAATTTGAGCTTTGTAAATCTCCTGGATAGAAAAGCAAGATGCTCATCTATGTCATCCATGTCATCTTGACTAAGATTGTCTTCATGTTCAGCTACTAGCCCCTTTCCCTTGCCTTCACAAACTCTATGGTTTGGTGCAGATTCAACAGCTTCAACCTTTATCTCCTTCTCCTTTTCTTGCTCAGCCACCAATGCAATGGATCATCCCTTCTTTCTTCCTTTCTCTAGCTTCTCATCTTGCTCTATTTCAAGCTCATAGGTCTTTATAATCCCATACAGTCTATCTAAGGTGAACTCCTTGTAATCTTGAGAATTTCTCAATGAGACTGTCATAGGCTTCCATTCCTTTGGCAGAGATCTAAGGAATTTAAGGTTTGAGTCTTTTATTTGATAGACCCTTCTATGCAATTTTAGAGCATTCAGTAGTTTTTGAAACCTACTGAAAATGTCAGTGAGTGACTCACTTTCTTCACTGTGAAAATGCTCATATTGCTGAATCAAGAGTTGTATTTTGTTCTCCCTTACCTGCTCATTTCCATCACATATGACTTGAATTATGTCCCATACATCCTTAGCGGTTTTGCAGTTTATGATGTTGTCAAACATGTCACCATCAACACCATTAAACAAAAGGGTCATGGCCTTTTTATCCTTATGAACTTGTTCAATATCAGGATCAGACCATTCTGCTCTAGGTTTTGGGACAGATGCTTCATTTCTTGTAGCAACTCTCATAGGGACATGTGGACCTTTCTCAATACAGTCCACATATGCTTCATCTTGAGATAGGAGATGATAGTTGTCTTTGTCCAGAAATGGAATCTTTACTCCAACATCTTTTCTGCTCATCTTGTTAGTTGTTATGATCTTTAAACTCTTTGTACTTCAAGAGCTTGCTCTGATACCAATTCTTATTCCCAAACAATCTAAACAAGAATTACAGAAGGGGGGGTTGAATGTAATTCTGGCTACTTTTCAATTTTAAGAACAGTTCTTCAATGAATATATATATAGTTGTGTTTGATTTAGAAATGGTGCGGAATAAAAGAAGTATAGAAATCAAGACACAAAGTATTTAAATACAAGTACTTAAAAACTTTCTAGTGGATTGAACTTTTCCACCAGAGATATATATTTAGTAGAGAACTCTGTGTTACAGAATTGTACATAGCTTCTTACAAGTTGAATCTACAAAACCCAGAAAAATTCTTTACAAAATTCTACTTTATCTATTTATCTGAAAATTATTTACTAACTTGGATACTATTCAGCTTGCTACCCTTGGTTTATATATCACCAAGTTACATGATAAAAAGACAAGATAACGAGACAAACTATTTTTAGTCTAACTTCATGCTGCTACACTTCTCTTTCCAGCATCTTTGAATATCTTCAGTCTAGCATGGAAATGGAAATGCTCCTTTGTTCTCTAAAACCTGAATTAGGCTGCCACATTCTATTTGCATACAATCAACTATCAAGGCACTATCAACTACTCTTTTGAATTTGATCATCCGTTGAAACTCAGGTTGATCATCCGTTAAAACTCAGTTTGATCATCCGTTGAAACTCAGTTTGATCATCCATTGAAACTTAGTTTGATCATCCGTCGAGACTTATGTTGATTATCCGTCGAGACTTATGTTGATCATCCGTTGAAGCTTTGTGAATCATTTGTTGAGACTGTCTTCTTGGCAGTTAACTCTATTTCATTTATACAAGATTACAAGGCATCTAATATTTACAATTAACCATCCTATCTTGCATATCAATCTAGAAGTCAACATGACTTAAACTTTCTACAACATCTAGTTCACTAAGCCATTAAAGTATGCAAAAATGTGCTACTAATCTTATTGTTACATAAGCTACTCTTTCAACGGATATTGAAATGATCATCCGTTGAAAGCTACAAATTCACTTAACTAAAATCTACTTAGTATTTTGTTTAAGTTATCATCAAGTGCACAACATATTCCTAACATTACTATAAAAAAATACACTTTTGAAAATAGGTTTTTTCAAGAATACGATTTTGTAACTTGCCGCTAGGGGTGAACGCGGGTCGAGTTGGTCGGGTTAGGGTTAATGAATCGAACCAATCCAATTAATTCGGTTTTTACAAAATGAACCTGGTAACCAAAAAAACTATTTTCAATCCAACCCTACCCTTTATATATCGGGTCAGGTTGGGTCGGGTTGGTTTGGGTTAAACCTCAAATAAAATTATTTAAATATTTTTAGGTGTCAAAATTAAAAATAAATTTAATTAAAAGTTGAAGTGTACCCCATAATTTAACAGAAGATATATATTATTGGATACTACACGTATTGTGTATTCTTCTAGTTTAAAGTCAATAACTTATGGTGTGTTATCCGTAAAATAGTAATTTAATTTTGAATATATTATTTATTACAATAAATACATAAATTAAAATTTCAAACAATAATACTATTAGTATAAAATCCGGTTGAGTTGGGTTAGTAAGGGTTTAATTTTTTTGAACCTTAACCCAACACATTATATCCGGGTTGACAAAAAATTAAACCAATTAAATTTCTAGTTTTGGATAGTTCGGCTCCGTCGGTCGAAATAAGGGATGGGTTGAGTCGGTTTTGCGGGTTGGTAGGTTTTTTGTTCACCCCTACCTGCTGAAATCATATGCAAACTCAAATGCGACCCGATTCAACCTCAAATACAACTGTAAATAATTTCAATACTCTTTGACAAGAAGTTCATGTGTTTGTTTTTTATTATAAATTATATTTTGCAATTATAACATCCAACCTCACAACCGAATGTGTACCGAACCCAACAACCCACCACAGGTTAGTCCAAAAAAGCTAATGATTTGGTACATATTGGTTGTTTACTTGTATCTATAAATGTAATATCCGGGATATGACGTGTAATTATTTTTATTAATAAATAAATATTATGTGATTATTATATGAATTTTTGGTGAATTATCTGTTAATTGGTATCTGTGTTTAGATGTCTATATGTGGTAAAATCTGAGAATTTTAACTTTTATATGTTTAAAAAAATACAAATAATTTTGATATTTTGATATTAATTTATATGTTGTTATATGATTTTATAAAGAATTTATAGATTTAATAAATTATTTTTCAGATTAATTATAAATTATTTTGAATAATCGGGAATCGTCCAACTTAAACCGTTTTTACGTTTTTACTATCCGAAAGTCTCGGGAAAACTCCTTTCTAACCTAATTTGATTATTTCGAGCATTTACGTGTTTTAACTTTATCGATCTGGAGTATGGGTTTACCTGTGTGATTCTCGACGCAAATTTTATGATATAATTTTTGTCTCGGTAAATCGACGTATTTTCGAGAAACAGGATATTTTGATTAAAGTATTATATTAACTTCTCGTAATTCGTGTAACCAAATTACTCAGATAAAGACTGTATTTATAGAATGTCTGGTTTTGATAATTATCCTAAAACCGGTACTGAATTGGATCAGTTTTGTTAATACTTAATGATTAAGTATTCTATTTTTATATCTGATATGATCCAATGGGGTACCAATATTTCGTAAATATAAATAGCCGTTACAGTACCTTATTTTGTACGGATAAACACAAATATACAGTAAAATTTTATAATTAAATAGAGAAACGAATAGTGTTCTTCATGTTTTTCATAATCAGACAAGGATTTGAGGACGTTATCGAACTTCGATTTTGGCGTGCAAGTAGTCGAATCGAAGCTCTTGACGAGTACAATCAAGTTCTACAATATATACAAGCGCGGAATCATCAAGTAATTATCTAATTATTTTATTAAATTCGAATTTAATTGGTTTAAATTAGGGCCTTTTGATTTTGATATTGTTTATGTGATTTGATGATTGCATATTGGAGAGAATTGAATTCTGGTCATTTTGGTATATTATATGTTGAATTTTGAGTTCCATATCATAGAGAAATTTGAGTTTAATTCTTGAATTTATAAAACTAGGGTTTAAATGTTCTTGAATATTCTTAATTGAATTTGGGGTTTTAATTTATGTTAATTATTAGATGTTCCGAATAATATCATTGGATTGCTCATGATTCAAGCTTTATTTTGAGATATGATTCACGAATTTTGGTTAAGAATTGTGCTGGATTGCGTTTTGATCGGAGCATCGCCGATATTTCGTCGGTTCTTGGTTGGATTCGCCGGGAAAGATGACCAACTTGTTAAGTTCGATATAAAACCGATGAAAAGTGTTGATGGTATGTTGTTGGTGTTGTTTGAACTAAGAAAACGATGCAAGGCAGCCGTTTTCGGGGTGAATAGAGACCACCGGAGTCGGTGAACCTCGCCGGAAACTGGGTTTGCTCGCCCGAATCAGGTCGGTGTTCATACCGACCCGGACACGTTCTTAATGACCCGTTTTCCTGAATAAACAACCCAGTTTTAATCCAGAATTTCCCAATTCAATTCCTAAAAATCTATTAGTGCCGATTTCTTTTAAAAATAATTCAAAAATTCATTATTCAATTTCTAAAATTCCTTTTTAATTTCCAAAATTCATTTTTATGATTAAAAATTCAGAAATAAATATGAATTATTTAATTAATTTATTTTAGTCAATAACTAATTATTATTTGGTTAATTAAATTTAAATATTAATTAAATAATTAATTTATTAATTAATTTTAGTTGATTATTTAATTAGATTTAATTATTCCTTTTAATTTAAAATTTCTGAAAAATAGTTTTGAGCTTTAAAATATTTTTCTAAATTATGTTTAAGGCTCAATAATTATTAACAAATGATTTTAAATTTAGATTCGGGTATTCGAACCTTGTTAATTATTTATAAAATGATTTTGTTACTCGTTTTAATTCTGAAAAATGTTCAAAAATTCGTAATAAGTACTAGAAAAAATATATTTAACCCCGAACCTTCTTTGAAAAATTATTTTTATCGAATACCTTATGTGCTATGTGCTATGTGTTATCTGATTGATGTGATATATGCCTATGTGATTATTGTTTGACTGTTTTAGTCATAACTTTCAATCCGTAAGTCAGATTTAAGTGAAACGACGGGTAGATAGAAGCTTGTAACGTCTATGTGACGATTAGAATAATATGAGATTGAGTTTTGATAGATACTTGTGGTGCCTATCAGAGGTGAAGTGTTTTTAGCACATAAACGCAACAAAAACGTAAATTTAAATCTTAAAAAAACCAAAACCCTCCGCAGGATTCATCCGAAAAATAATATTTAATTCATAGTTCAGTATATTTACCTTAAGAAGCTTTACGTTAATGGAAAGATGGAGGTCTTTAATAGCGATCCAAGAACGATGAGCGGAGATCCCTAGCAGCTGCTCCTCAAGTGTGAAACACTCCACCGGTATCCACCAAGAGATTAATGTAATGGAGGAGGAAGAGGTTGAGAGAATTAGTTGCCTCCCTCTATTTCTACTTTAGAATTAGGGTTTTTATTTGGGTTAAGGCAAATAGGGTTTATAATAGTATATTTATAGGCAAAATTTTCAGCTGAAAATTTTCCATAAAATATAATTATTATTAACCCATTAATTGATTATTCTTATTAACCAATTAACTAATAATTAAAACACCTTCTAATCATTAATCCCTTTTCTAAACACTTTAGAAAAATAATTCTCTCACTTGATTTAATTTCCAAAATTAAATTCTTAATTAATAATATTAAGAACTTTTCTTAATTAATTTATAAATAATTAAATCTCATTTAATTAATTATTAAATTTGCTAATTAATTATTTATTTCATAAATAAATAATTGTCAGCCATTATTAATTAATTCCTCCACCATTAAATCATTCTCTTTTATGGTGTGACCCTGTAGGTTCAATATTAAGCCGATAGTAGAAATAAATAATAATAAAACTATTTTATCATTATTTATATAAATTCTCTAATTCATTAAATATGATTAATTAATTAATCATATTTATTCTACATCGTGAGGGATACTTCTCAGCATATCGTGACTATCCGGATAATACGAATTCACTGCGTAGAATACCAAGAACACATTCTGTGAATAGTTACCGTACAATCAATTCCTTCTACCCTGCAATGTCACGATTAAATACAAGATATGGAACTGTGTCAAGCCTATCTTATTTAATCATATGATTTCCCATTCACTATGCTTAGATTAATGTAAATTAGAAACTCCTTTCTAATTTCATTCACTTTGGCCAGAGATTTCTGAACTAGCATAAGTGGGTCAGCATTGAACATTCTCTTCCTTCACTGGAAGGGGTAGATCCTTTATTGATCATACACTATCTTCGTATACAAATTCCTATACCCAGTAGAGCCCTTATAATTGTCCCTGGAGACTAAGAACTAAACCAAAGCATAGTTCAGTGTACACAAGATGACTATGATGACCTCAAGTCTAAGGATACTTGTACAACTATCACTATGTGAACAACTGCTGACACGTGAGTGAATTCCATCAGTTGTTCAGCTGTGTGAGTCATGTTCAGTGAACTTATTCTATAATAAGCACCTACATACTAGCTATAGTGTCATCACACAAATGTCTATGAGAACAGACATCCTTCATAATGAAGCAAGCTTAGTATGTACCGATCTTTGTGGATTACTAATTACCAGTTAGTAATCCTACGACCAGGAAATATTTAAGTTTAGAGTTATCATCTTTTAAATCTCATTATTAACACTTAAAATAGATAAAGCCCGCAATAAAACCAAAACAATTCTTTTATTAATATCAATGAAATCAAAACAGATTGCATAAAAGTTATTCCTAAATCATCATACATGATTGGACTTAGGACACGTCTCTTTCAATCTCCCACTTGTACTAAAGCCAATCACTCTGGTATCTAATACCCATCTTGTCTTTATGACGATCAAAGTGACTTTGAGAAAGTGGCTTTGTGAGTGGGTCTGCTACGTTGTTATGTGTGTCAACTCTCTTGACGTCTCCTCTTTCAATACAATACAAGAAATGTTACCGCGCTCCCACTATCCTTTTTGTAGACACATGGTTCATCTATGTTTTTGATAAAACCAAATTCTTTGATTATCTCATCAAAACAGATGTTTCCATCTACGAGAAGCTTGCTTTAAACCATATATGGTTCGCAGCAGCTTACACACTAGGTGTTCATTTCCCTTGGAAAGAAAACCCTCTGGCTGTGTCATATACACTTCCTCTTCAAGTTTCCCATTGAGGAAGGCCGTTTTCACGTCCATTTGCCAGATCTCATAGTCATAGTAAGCAGCAATCGCAAGCAAAATCTAAATTGATTTTTACAGGGCTACAGGCAAAAAAGTTTCATCAAAGTCAATCCCTTTCCTTTGTCTGAATCCTTTTGCCACGAGCCTGGCCTTATAGGTCTCCACCTGCCCATCTGCTCCAATCTTTCTTTTGTATATCCACTTGCATCCAATAGGCTTAACACCTTCAGGCGCCTCAACCAGAGTCCATACTTGGTTGGTATACATAGATTCCATTTCGGATTTTATGGCACTATGCCATTTCTCTGAGTCAACACTACTCATAGACTCATTATAGGTCACAGGGTCGTCATCATCAATGATTGACAACTCATTTTCATTCTCAATGACAAGGCTATAATACCTCTCAGGTTGGCGAGACACTCTCCCTGACCTACGAATGGGCTGTTCCACAGAAGGTTGTTCAGTCTGAACAGGTGTTTCCACTTGATCCGTAGTAGTTTGTGCTTCTTGAACTTCATCAAGTTCAATTTTGCTCCCACTGTTTCCTTCAAGGATAAACTGCTTTTCCAAGAAGGTAGCATGTCTGGAGACAAACACCCGATGATCGGTGTAAAAGTAATACCCTAAAGTCTCTTTAGGATATCCCACAAAATTACATTTTACAGATCGAGATTCCAGCTTATCTGGGTCAACTTTTTGACATAAGCTAGACATCCCCAAATATTAACGTGTTTAAGACTCAGCTTCCTTTCTTTCCATATCTCATATGGAGTTTGAGGAACAGATTTGAAAGGCACCTTATTCAGTAAATATGCTGAGGTTTCCAATGCATAACCCCATAGGAATACTTGAAGATTCGCATAGCTCATCATGGACCGAACCATGTCTAACAAAGTTTGATTTCTCCTTTCAGATACCCCATTCAACTGTGGAGTATATGGATGAGTCCACTGGGAGACTATACCATTTTCTTTGAGATAAGCTAGAAACTCTCCATTCAAGTATTCACCACCTCGATCTGATCGAAGAGTTATAATACTATGTTTGGTTTGTTTCTCCACTTCATACTTACATTCTTTGAACTTTTCAAAGGCTTCAGACTTGTGTTTCATCAAATACACATATCTGAATCTAGATCGATCATCTATGAAAGCAATGAAGTATGAAAATCCACCCATGGCTTGCGTAGACATTGGTCCACATACATCTGTGTGTACCAATCCTAGCATATCTGCAGCCCTCTCTCCATGTCCACTAAATGGAGATTTGGTCATTTTACCCAATAGACAAGACTCGCATGTAGGATATGATTCAAAATCAAAGGGGTCAAGTAACCCTTCCTTATGCAATGTCCGCAGTCTATTTTCACTAATATGACCAAGTCCGCAGTGCCACAAGAAAGTGAGATTTTCATCATCCCTTTTTCTTTTATTAGTATGTTCAATTTATAGTAAATTATGCTCTACGTCACATACATACAGACCATTGTTTAAAATACCACTTCCATAAAGAACGTTATCTCTAAGAATTGAACATTTATTATTCTGAATAACAAACGAAAATCCAGCCAAGTCTAACATGGAATAGAAATAATATTCCTCACAATCGAGGGAACAAAATAACAATTATTTAGAACAATAGTCTTGCCCGTAGGTATATCTAAATGAAATGATCTTACAGCTTCAGCAGCAACTCTTGCTCCATTTCCCATCAGTAGAATCACCTCCTCTTCTTCAAGAGTCCTACTTCTCCTTAATCCTTGCAACGAATTGCAAATATGAGAACCACATGCGGTATCTAATACCCAAGTAGAAATTTAACTTAGTGACATATTAACTTCGATCATGAACATACCTGAATCAGAAGCGGTAGTCTCACTACCCTTCTTCTTCTTCAATTCTGCAAGGTAAACCTTGCAGTTCCTCTTCCAGTCCCCCCACCTTGTTACAGTGAAAGCAAACAACTTTGCTCTTGGGGTCTTCAGCTTTTGGTGGAACCGGCTTTTTCTCACCTACTTTCTTCTTCTTGGAAGGGTCTTCTTCCTTTTCTTAGGATTGGAACCTTTACCAATTAGAAGAACAGAACTCTTCTTAGGGGAAAATTCTATTCTGCAGTCTTCAACATGTTGTGGAGTTCAGGCAGGCTGACATCCAGCTTATTCATGTGAAAGTTCACAACAAACTGCGAGAACGAACTTGGAAGTGATTGCAAGACCAAGTCTTGGCTCAGCTCCCCATCCATGGCAAAACCAAGTTGTCCAAGACGTTCAATCAAATTGATCATCTTAAGTACATGGTCATTCACAGATGATCCCTCAGACATCCTACAACTGAACAGCTCCTTCGATATCTCATATCGAGCTGTCCTCCCTGCCACATCATACAACTCTTATAGATGCATAAGGATAGTGTCAGCATCCATATGCTCATGTTGCTTCTGAAGCTCAATGTTCTTGGAAGCTAGCATGATGCATTGAGCAACATTTGCATCATCTATCCACTTACGATACACAACATGTTCATCATTATGTGCATCGCTAACAGGTTCAGTAGGCTTAGGTGAGTCAAGCACATATTCCAGCTTCTCAACCCTGAGAACAATTCTCAAGTTTCGAAGCCAGTCAGCAAAATTAGGACCAGTCAACTTGTGAGCATCTAGTATACTCTGGAGTGATAGTGCAGAAGATATAACGAATATAGTAAATCTGTAAATGATGAACACATAACAACACTTAGCAAATATTCAATTTCATTTTAAGATACTATATGAATCGGGTCTTTATTCATAAGTGGCTCCCACCAGTTTATCTAATTTATACAACCCCTAAGTGAAAATTAAGCATTCATAATGCTAGTGGGAATAGGGATCCTACATTCCATCACACAACCTCGGCTGTAGCACGAAACGTCATGTGATGTTCAATAGGCAGACAACTCTTGTCAATTACATCTTATGTTATTCCCTAATAAAACTTTAGCCTCTTGAATAATTGAGTCACGGCTGTAGCACGACAAACTCAATATTCTAAGTCAAGTCTAACCCAATATTTCATACAATTGAATCAGTCTCCAACGACCCACGACTGTAGCACGTAACGACCTTTAGATTCTAATTCAATGTACACATCTCTATGTAATAGACAAATATTTCTTATTTCAAAATCAAAGCCCTCGGCCGTAGCACGAAACGACAATGATTTAAAAATAAGAACCACTTTCTACCATGTTGGAAGGCTATGACCGACACAAGCCCGTTGTGTTATTGGCCTATTACTACTTGATATTATTTAATTTTAGAGGGATTATATTATGTTACAATCATAATCATATTATAAAGAGATTCTTCCTTTTAAATTAAATATTTCAAATCAATAATCGATAATCAGATGATTCCCAGATCGGGGGAGCATTGTCAAGAGGCGTCACTTAATACCCCTTTCTTACAGATAGAAATCTGCTTTTGACAGAATCATCATTTCTCTCAATATTGAAAATTCATATTTAATTACGTGTTTCATAAACACAAGAATCTCGTGATTGTATTCATAATATTATTGTTAAGTCAAGAAACGATTCTTATTCTAGATTTTCTAGAGCACACCTTATATTGATTTAAGTTCACCTAAATCTATCATCGCATGGTAAATATAGGCATATATATCATATATAAAATTAAATAAATAAGTAAATGTAAAGTGCAATAAAGTAAATGTGTTTGGTTATGGCCCCATCCTATGTGATCTTTATCAAGCTCATGATAAAGATCAAGGTCAATCTAATATGGTGATGGAAATAAATACAACTACTTATTACATAAGTCTTCTTCTTTGTTTAGACTTCTTGTATGCCCCGTCTTCTTCTTTGTATCACCTCCATTGGATAGCCTTCTTGAGTCTTCAATTACATTACATGATTGAAAGTAAAACTAATCTAATGAACTTACAAGAATAACTCGAGTTACATTCGAGATTTATGATTACAAAGATTGACGACATGCAAGTCGTATTTAAAACCAAAACCAAAACCATTACACTAAGGTTATAATAACCCCCAAAATTTTTGAACTTTTTGTAACCCTTATGAATAGTGTTTTTGCTGAATGAGAAAAGTTTTCATGCCACACTATGTAGGGGTTCTGTTATAGATATTCTGAGATTTTATTAGTACTCTATATGGTATATAAGTGTATGTAAAGATCGTCAGAATCCAATTCCGAACACTTTGATTTTTCCCGGAAATCCACTAGATACGGAAAGAATTGAGTATACGGTAACAGGATAAAAAGGATTTAAATAAAATGATTATAAGAGAGGATCATAAAAGGAATATAATGTATTGAGAAAGGCTAAGGAAACCCAAGTAATAAGATCCCGGGTATGATCCCTCAAACGAGAAACGAGAACAAAAGTTAAGCGAACCGTATAACAGATCAGCGGTCATTAGGCAAACAATTAGGAAGTTAATCAAGGAGGTTAGGGATGATGAGGTCATCCAACTAATAGGAAGAGGGCAAGTAAGGGATGATGACATCATAAGCATGACATAAGCATGACATAAGGGGAAGGAGGTGTGGTTGATTTAAAACCACACAAAGTTCAAGGTTAGAAAGGTAATTAACCAAAAACAAAACAAAAACAACCAAGCTAAGCTAAACAAATCAAAAACACAAAATCATTTCATTTCTCCCACATTTGCTCTCGGCTTTTCTCCATTTCAAGAAGTAAAATTTTCAAAATTCAAGTTCCAAGCTTCCTTAATTGGTAAGTTAATTATCTAGTACTCCTTATGCATAGATATAGCTATCCTATGAGTTTAAGCCTCCAAATCATTCACAATCTTCTCCAAGAAATCAATGAAGAAGACAATTAATAGTGATTTCAAGGTTTTTAACTTGATTTTTCTTGTTTTTCCTTTAAGATCCAAGCATCCCTAAGACATCCCAAGGCTTCTTAAGGCTTCCTAGCTACTCCAATCACTTCAAGGAAGGTATAACATCTCCAAACCCTAGCTTTACTTTTTATATTAGGATGATTTTGATAGTTATGGTAAAAGAGTAGCTTGATGCTTGTTGGTTTAGAGTTTGGGTTGGAATGGTAGTGAATTGAATGTTGAAATCTTATGGTTTGGTTAAAGGACTTAATTATAGTTTAAATTCAAGTTTAAGGATAAGTATAAATTGTTAATATTGAGTTGATTGGGGCTGTTATGATGTAGTATGGATGGATGTTGGTTGTATGAATGAATTGGGATTGATTGGTGGTTAAATTGTAATGGTATAAAATTGGGAAATCGCGTAAACATAGCCGTCGTAATGTCCGATTTACTTTAGACTGCTTTTGTTCATAACATTAGGACCCGAGAACTCCCTGCTAGGTTTTGACCATTGCCATTTTTAGATATTTCATGTTACGAGCTTCGTTTTGATATGTGTTTCGTTTGATTCCGATGTACGGTTTAGGAGAAACGACCGTTTTAAGTAACGACGTTTCGCGAACGAATCGTTACCCCTCGCCTTACTTTGAAACATATGTTAAAGACCAAAAAGGGCTAATTGGAGTATAAAACATTTATGTAAAGTGTATTAGGCAGTTGGTAAGACACTCGCGAAGGAATCGCCTTAAAACTCGTAATGGTTAAATTATTAAAAATGATGGAGGCGAGGGTACTCGAGTGACTTAAGAAAATCATTAAGCGCAAAGCGAGCGTTAGAGTCTAAATTGGTTAAAGTATAGATTTACAACTGACTTTGGTTTAATTCCGACTTATGTTGTTGTTCATAGGTTATCGGACCCACTCTAGGCTTAAGCCTATCTGGGAGCACTCAGGCAAGTTTTCTACCCGTAAAACTGTTGTTGTGATGTATATGTGTATATGCATTATCTTGCGATAAATGCATATTTGTTATTAGCAAATTCTTGCGATATATTGTAGCATGTGATATGGTATATATGCATGCCTGTTTCATATTCTTGATTTATATATCTGTTGGTTCAAATATTTATAGTTGCATAATACCTATGCTAGAGATAAGCGGTATTTGAGTTTACCCTTAGTATAGGGGACCCAAAGGTGAACATATTTCTAAACCGGGAGTCGATGTTCCCGAGTATAATATATATATTTTTATATATATATGGTTATAGTTTTCAAAACTATTAATCGAATAAGGTTTATTCGATAACTTTAACTTTATTTTATTTAATGAATATTATTTATAATATTCATTCGAGGGCTTATGACTCAGTTATATTATTTAATGAATATTATTTGAATATTCATTTGAGGATGTATGACTCCGTTTATTTTATTTAATGAATATTAATTATAATATTCATTCGAGGTATTATGACTCCGCTTATTATTTAATAATATTCTTTATTTTATTAAAGAATAATGTTTCGATAATCAAACTTATTTTCGATTATTCAAATAAAGATAGTACTTTCGTATAAGTAATCTTTGGTTATTTAATATTCATTTCAAGTATGAGTTTTAAAACTTCTACTTCGATTATTTTTATAAGGATTATCTTTATGAGAATATTATTTAAATAATAATATTCAGGTATCTCTAATATATCGGGACTGATTTATTTTAATAAATCAACAGTACTCCAAACATTCTTAAAAATGTTTTCGAGTCTTCAAAATGATTTTAAAAGTTAGAGCGGATCCCAAAACTCATTTTTATATTTAAGATCTTCCTTTTAAAGGAGATTTAAATACTCGCTCAAAACCTGAGGGATCCGGGTCTGTGGTGTATTTTATATTCGCAACGAGGTTGCGGTTTTGATAAATGAATTGATTACTTGCCCAACGTTCGGGAAGTAAGTCTATCTAATTGAGTCGACATAAGCGACAGGCCGGGGTACGGTCTATCAAAGTGTAAGTGGCTGGGAGGCAGTCCATCAACGCGTAAGAGGCTGGGTGGCGGTCCAGCATAAGGTCCTTATGTGGCCAGGGTGATGACCGGTGGGGGATTCATCCATCTACTAGTATAAAAGGTTACTTATTGGTATCTTTGCCTGATCAGCAAGATATCAGGTTTATGCCAAAATTTCTTTTCTTTCCAAATTCATTGGATATTGCAACTCTGTTCATACTTTACATGACAGAGGTTTTCAGGAAATGTATGGGAGATATATATAGGTGTATATATATATATATCGGGACTTAATGAAGTATCTCGTAACTTCATTTCATTCAATAATATTTCAAAGATTGAATCTATTCAAGTATTATCTTGTAGTCTCATCTATGTGATGAACTTTTGAAACTAATTATAACTTGAACGGTGGTAGTTCAAGTAGTATTTGGAAAAGATATAAGTATATTGAAGTATCTTGTAACTTCATCTTTTAAACTTATATCTAGTAAATGATTATCTTATGTATGTCAAATATTTTTAAAAAAACGTTGAGACAAGGTTAGATATATGAAATCACCTTGCAACGATAGTTTTATACAGTTATAAACTGGAACTCTGTGTATATTATGCATGGAAGAGGACTTCCAAGATTTTGAAAAGTATATATGTATATATACTGAATATTTTGCGACTTCATCGCATTAAGATATCAAACTTGGTTCATTTCTTTTGACCAAGACTTTCATGAGTACTATGAGAAGGCTCATATATTGTTAATCATTATACATATTATTTTGGTGGGCTTGCTGCTCACCCTTGCTTTCTTCTTTCATCACACAACAACAGATAGAAAAGATGAACAGGACCAAGCTCCCAATTCGCGAGCGGATAGGAAACGTTCCGCAGTTTCTTATAGGCGTTGATGTCGCTATAGCTGAGGTAGAAACTACCAATAGGCTAGGCTTCAACTTTTGATGTACCAGATTTATGTATATTTATGAATTGTATGTAAATTTATTCAGAAACCCCGTTTAAGGTGTATTGGCAGATAATTGTGGAATAAAATGACTTGTGATTATTTTTGGATATTCATCTCTGAGACTATAACTTGTGGTGTGTGTGTTTATTGTGGGGTCACAGTACAGAGTAGTTGATTATTTATTAAGATTGGGTGTTATTAAGGAAAATGGAACTCGTGAACAACCCGGATCCCCGACCCCGGATTTGGGGGTGTTACAGAAATGGTATCAGAGCTAAGCGTTATAAACGTCAGAGATGATGTGACGTTAAGATAATAACTAAGATAATAAGAACTCTTGCCAAGTTCATAGTCGGGCTACCTAACGTAGTACTGACAGTTAAAACCCTTATGGGAACCCTTATAAATATCGTGATAGAAGCAAAGTTCGTTATCGTATATGGTAGCGGGACTCCGAACCCTGAGGTTGAGGAGGAACAGCGCGATGATGTTTTATTACTAATTGGAGATCGGATTGTGGATCCGATAGAGCGTCCTAACGCAGGACTGGATGATGTTGATATTGAGGATGTAGCGGTTGAGGATGTTTTCCTAGAAGGGATTGTTGCTGAGGAGGATCCCGTGAAGGATCCTGACAAGAATGAATGAAGGACCACTGAGGAATTGATGACCATGGTTAGGGCAACTCCCAGAGGTAGGATTGGCCGGTCACTACCAGAGGTTCGTTCAAGTTTGTAAAGATAGTAGCCCCTTTAACGCGGCTTACTCGTAAGACTAAGAAGTTCGAATGGACAGAGAAATGCGAGAACAACTTTTAAGAACCGAAGCAAAGGTTGGTGACGTTCCCTATGTTGGCGTTGCCGGATGGAAAATGAGATTTTGTGAAGTGTAGTGACGCTTTGCATAAGGAATTAGGGTGCTTCTTATACAGCACAGCAAGGTAATCGCGTACGCGTCAAGACAATTAAGGGAATATAAAATTCGATATCCCCACCCATGAGCTTGGGCTCGTGGTAATAGTTTTGCCCTAAATATTGGAGGCACTACTTGTATGGAGAGAAGTGCGAGATTTACACAAACCATAGGAGCTCTAGTACATTTTCCCGTAGAAAGAGCTCAACATACGCCAGAGGAGGCGATTAGAGCTAATCAAGAATTATGATTGGGAGATTCTTTATCATTCGGGGAAAGCCAATGTGGTGGCTGATGCCCTTAGTAAAAAGGAAAGACTCAAGATGATAATATCTTTGGGAGAGTTTATAAGAGATTTTGAGAAAATGGAAATAGAAGTGAAGGTAACCGGAGCCGGTACCGAAAAGCTGTTTGAGATTGCAATACAGACACAATTATTGGAAAAGAACATATTGTGCCAGAAAAAGTGATGAATGAAGGTAGAGAGCTAACAAATAGATAAGAGATTAATACCGAGAAAGATGATAAGGGAATAATGAGGTATTCCTATAGAATTTGGGTTCCAAATGTTCAAGAACTTAAAGATGAGATCTTAGATGAAAGTCATAGTTCAAGGGATAAGATTTAGGGCAAACCCTGAATGTGATAGTCAGGGAGGACGCCATCAAGATAGAAGGAACCCATAACATAATGAAGTGGAAAATGAGGATTTTAACGTATAAGATAACCCCAAGTATGGGCAGGAGGAGGGAATGTTCAGACTAAGGAAACAGAAGTCGAGTAAGGAAAGGAGACCCGAGACGGTACTCCTATACGAAAATTTATGGACCTGTCTAGACAGAACTTAGACTATTATCCCCAACCACCACCTTGAGGAAACAATGCGGTAGGAAATTCTTTCATGACCTTTAAATCGCCAAGCTCTCAGAGTTCCAAGGAACAGGTTGACCCAGTCGAGGCAAGAGCCTGGCTAAAGGAAATATAGGAATCATTTGAAATTCTAAATGATTGATGAAGCATAAAAGACTGTTTTTGTCACTTACCCTCCTAAGAGAGAGGCCACCCACTGGTGAAAGGCTAAGAAAGGCACGGAGCAAGAGATTATAATAAACTGATTTAAGTTCAGTCATTTGTTTTCAGGAAAGTACTTCCCAAGGTTATGGAGATAGTGTAAAATCTTTAGAGCCAGAACAAAGGCAGACGAGTATGATGAATTATGAATCTAAGTTGTAAAAGTTATCAAGATTCGTTCTAAGGACACGAATCCAGAATGACGGGATGTTTGAAATCAATGCTTATGTTGTGTTGGTTCATGAAATAAGGATAAGAGAAAGGAAAATAAAAAGAAACTGAAGTGGAAAGGAATATAAAGGCAATAGAGTTTGAGGTATGATAAGGGAGTTGGGTATGAGGAAACCCTAAAGACTCGTAGCAATAGAAATAGAAAAGTATGCATTCATCAGGATGAGGGTGATTCACCATGAGTTAGAATTGATGGTTGAGGGCATAAGAGATACATATATTTTATCCCCTGTAAGTTGGGAGGATTCGAGGAAACCTTGAGATAATTCGAAGGATAAATAATGAGACGCGGATAGACTAAGGAGACAAGAAAGTAAGAAATTAAGAAAATTGGATGAAGGAAGTGACCTTCAAGAATGTGAAGTGTAAGACCGGTGGCATGATACCCAGAAAGGGAGACGCCAGGTATGAAAGATATCCCAACATTGAGATGACTGTTGAGATAAACAACAAAAGTAAATAAGGAATTATTAAGAAGAAGTTCGCGTTGAACACGACCAATATCTTCCAGAACATCCTTGTTATCGTTACCAAATTAGGCAAGAAAAGCGGATAACCGTTGTTATCTTTTGGAGGCCATATTGATTGACCTCATTTTGAATACAGATGTTATTAGTGAAAATTAGGCATATACTATCGAGGTGGGAATGATTGAATAAGACACCCTTATCAGGGATATATGATTTGATTTATCCATGGAAGGATGAATGTACCTTTTTAAAGGTGGAATTAAGGATAGAACATCGGTAACTTAAAACGAATCCTAGGGGAATGCATAAAGGTTGGCATTTCACCCTTAATAGGGATAGTATGAGTTTGGACAGTATGAATTGGAAAGGATTAAGGTAATAACAACCTTTAAGAATCAGTGGAGAAATTTTTTCAGAAGTATATAGACAATGATTCTGGTATTAATAAATGGTATCTTGATATGCCCTGTATCTAGGGAATACAGGAGGAACGATTCAAGGATAACCTTAGAGGTTTTACAAGGAGAAAGGTAATATTTAAAATTCTCATGAATAAAAATGTTGATAAAGGAAATATGACGTAATTATAATGATGCCAAGTGGGGCACGTGTTAAATCACGGGAAAGTATGAATCGAATCAGTAAAGGTCGAAATTGTTCAGGGCAGTTAGGTCCTAAGATAAAAGATGTTCTAAGTATGATTGAGAGTCAGTCGTGACAGTGATTAACCTCTAAAGACTGAGGCAATAACTTATGGAAAAATGGTTATTTTTTTTTACTCATCTGATTTTAAGGAAAACATCTTCACTCAAGCAGTGATTGGAAATGAGGTAGAAAATTTAGTGAAGGTGGTTAAAATGACATTGATTGTAAGGAAATATTACTATCAGGAAGGGCCAAAGAGGTGGCCGACACTTTAAGTGTAAGAAGATAATTATCGGCGCTCGTGCCAGAAGAATACAGTAATAATGGTTAAAGCCGTGAAGGTTGTATTATGGTTTGGAAGATTGACATTCCTTCTGATGACTGTGCAATACCCAACCATAATAGTAGTTGGTAAAGGTTTAATTCGTGTAATCGCCATGAGCGGGCTATCTATCTCAGAAGATACTATCTTGAGATAAGCTAGGACCATGTTTCAAAAAGGACTAGACGAACCCTTGAGTTAAGTCTTCTATTTAAGGCATACGATTAAGAATGGTATTAACCTGCTATCGTTGCTTTAACTGAAACTCTTCTACAATTTTATCTACTTCATGTCATGAAAGTACGTCAGAGTTTGGAGTGTTCTGCATGAATTATGATTGGTGGTTATGTTAACTCCTTAGAAGTATTCTATATGACATGTATGGACTCCGTATGGTTAGATATTAAGATTTCATGGAAAGTGAATGACGACAGTAGGTCAGTGGTGGACCATAGTAATGCAGCAATGATTCTGCGAGTAATGAGTCGATTACAACCGTGAGAGTTGTATTGGAATGGATGTTGAGATTGAGTACCACTAATCGGGTCGTGGTGGTGTATAAGTTACCATTGAATAGACTAATTAAGTAAATTATTTACCTATTGAATATTTATTCCTCCTTATCAATAGAGGGTCTTATGACTATACGAGAAAGGTTGCGATGCAAGCATAGAATTCTAGTAACGATGATATCTAGAATGAAATCCTAGATTCGATTTTCGATGTCGAGGGAGCTTCAAAGGTGATTGTGTATAAGCTCGAGGAAGAGCAAGGGTCCATAGAATGATGGACGGAATAGAAAAAATATTTAAGCATGTGAAATGCGATGCGATAATACTTGATATATATACACATATGTTTTGTTCTCCTATGACAAACCTCTATAGTTCAGAGGTAGGTTCCAAGCCAGATATTTTGTGGCAGTATATTTTTTTTCATATATACAATTCTCTTCAATTCGTTCTTTTATCTTCTTTTCATTTCATATAAACTGAGAAGAACAACCCTTCCAGAAGGGGAGGTATTGCCGAATGACTATCTATCTGTGTGATAGAAGCCGAGTAGGATACCAGCTATTGTTTAATTGCTTGTCAAGTACTAAAGGCTGGCCACCTTCTGTACTAACTATGCAATGTAACAAGTGTTCATGATCATAGTGATCTCTCAATGAATTCTTTTACTTCTATATGATGGATCAAGCTTTCAAAGATAGAAGCAGCTAGAAAGGAGTAGTATCAGTACGGTGGTATTCTGAATCTAACACATTCGTGATACTAAGGTTGACGTGGTTATTAAAAGGTTATAGAACGCTAACGAGCAAAAGTATGACCAATATAGTATTATGTATGGAAGATAGTAATGACTACGAACTGGAAAAGAGTGGGTATTGAGAAGCAAAAGCTATAATGCTAGAAGCTATGATGAGAGTCTGTGCAATAGACTTGAAAGAATTTGAAATGGTCACTTAACACGGATTGAGTTTTCTTACGACAATAGATCATATGTCAGTATTGAGATATCGCCTTATGAGATCCTTGAGGGAAGACAATGTCGATCTCCCTTATGTTAGGATGAAGTTGTAAGAGCGCAAGATGCTCGGACCCGCAATAGTCCAAAGGACCAGGGATATAATAGATCTAATCAGAGGATGGCTGGTAGTAACCCAAGATGGACATAAGAGGTATGCTGATTTGACTCGAAAGGACAAAGAGTATGAAATAGGGGACTTAGTAATGTTATAGGTATCCCTTGGAAAGGATTGATGAGGTTCGGAAAGAAAGGAAAGCTAAGTCTACAATTTGTTGGACCTTTGGATATATTAAGACGTATTGGGAAGCTAGCATATGAGATAGCCCTACCCCCAAACATGTAGCAAGTTCTTAACGTGTTCCACATATTAATGTTAAGGAAGTGTAATTCGGATACCAGATAAATAGGGGCATATGAGCATATAGACATGCAACCCGACGTAACCTATATGGAGCAACCAGGAAGGGTTATAGAGTGAAAAGGAACAAGTGTTTAGGAGAAGGGTTATCAAACTATTCAGAGTTTGATGGAAGAACCACAATGTGGGAAAATTTACTCGAGAGTTAAAAAGTGCAATGTTAAGAGAGTATCCCTATTCATTTTCTATCTAATTCCGGGACGGAATCCTTTTAAGGAGGGGAGACTGTAATAACCCCCAAAATTTTGAACTTTTTGTAACCCTTATGAATAGTGTTTTTGCTGAATGAGAAAACTTTTCATGCCACACTATGTAGGGGTTCTGTTATGGATATTCTGAGATTTTATTAGTACTCTATATGGTATATAAGTGTATGTAAAGATCGTCAAAATCCAATTCCGAACACTTTGATTTTTCCTGGAAATCCACTAGATACGGAAAGAATTGAGTATAAGGTAACAGGATAAAAATGATTTAAATAAAAGGATTATAAGAGAGGATCATAAAAGGAATATAATGTATTGAGAAAGGCTAAGGAAACCCAAGTAATAAGATCCCGGGTATGATCCCTCAAACGAGAAACGAGAACGAAAGTTAAGCGAATCGTATAACAAATCAACGGTCATTAGGAAAACAATTAGGAAGTTAATCAAGGAGGTTAGGGATGATGAGGTCATCCAACCAATAAGAAGAGGGCAAGTAAGGGATGATGACATCATAAGCATGACATAAGCATGACATAAGGGGAAGGAGGTGTGGTTGATTTAAAACCACACAAAGTTCAAGGTTAGAAAGGTAATTAACCAAAAATAAAACAAAAACAACCAAGCTAAGCTAAACAAATCAAAAACACAAAATCATTTCATTTATCCCACATTTGCTCTCGGCTTTTCTCCATTTCAAGAAGTAAAATTTTCAAAATTCAAGTTCCAAGCTTCCTTAATTGGTAAGTTAATTATCTAGTACTCCTTATGCATAGATATAGCTATCCTATGAGTTTAAGCCACCAAATCATTCACAATCTTCTCCAAGAAATCAATGAAGAAGACAATGAATAGTGATTTCAAGGTTTTTAACTTGATTTTTCTTGTTTTTCCTTTAAGATCCAAGCATCCCTAAGACATCCCAAGGCTTCTTAAGGCTTCCTAGCTACTCCAATCACTTCAAGGAAGGTATAACATCTCCAAACCCTAGCTTTACTTTTTATATTAGGATGATTTTGATAGTTATGGTAAAAGAGTAGCTTGATGCTTGTTGGTTTAGAGTTTGGGTTGGAATGGTAGTGAATTGAATATTGAAATCTTATGGTTTGGTTAAAGGACTTAAGTATAGTTTAAATTCAAGTTTAAGGATAAGTATAAATTGTTAATATTGAGTTGATTGGGGCTGTTATGATGTAGTATGGATGGATGTTGGTTGTATGAATGAATTGGGATAGATTGGTGGTTGAATTGGAATGGTATAAAATTGGGAAATCGCGTAAACATAGCCGTCATAATGTCCGATTTACTTTAGACTTCTTTTGTTCATAACATTAGGACCCGAGAACTCCCTGCTAGGTTTTGACCATTGCCATGTTTAGATATTTCATGTTATGAGCTTCGTTTTTATATGTGGTTCGTTTGATTCCGATGTACGGTTTAGGAGAAACGGCCGTTTTAAGTAACGACAGTTTCGCGAACGAATCGTTACCCCTTGCCTTACTTTGAAACATATGTTAAAGACCAAAAAGGGCTAATTGGAGTATGAAACATTTATGTAAAGTGTAATAGGAAGTTGGTAAGACACTCGCGAAGGAATCGCCTTAAAACTCGTAATGGTTAAATTATTAAAAATGGTGGAGCTGAGGGTACTCGAGTGACTTAAGAAAATCATTAAGCGCAAAGCGAGCGTTAGAGTCTAAATTGGTTAAAGTATAGATTTACAACTGACTTTGGTTTAATTCCGACTTATGTTGTTGTTCATAGGTTATCGGACCCACTCTAGGCTTAAGCCTATCCGGGAGCACTCAGGCAAGTTTTCTACCCGTATAACTGTTGTTGTGATGTATATGTGTATATGCGTTATCTTGCGATAAATGCATATTTGTTATTAGCAAATTCTTGCGATATATTGTAGCATGTGATATGGTATATATGCATGCCTGTTTCATATTCTTGATTTATATATCTGTTGGTTCAAATACTTATAGTTGCATAATACCTATGCTAGAGATAAGCGGTATTTGAGTTTACCCTTAGTATAGGGGACCCAAAGGTGAACATATTTCTAAACCGGGAGTCGATGTTCCCGAGTATAATATATATATTTATATATATATATGGTTATAGTTTTCAATACTATTAATCGAATAAGGTTTATTCGATAACTTTAACTTTATTTTATTTAATGAATATTATTTATAATATTCATTCGAGGGCTTATGACTCAGTTATATTATTTAATGAATATTATTTGAATATTCATTTGAGGATGTATGACTCCGTTTATTTTATTTAATGAATATTAATTATAATATTCATTCGAGGTATTATGACTCCGTTTATTATTTAATAATATTCTTTATTTTATTAAAGAATAATGTTTCAATAATCAAACTTATTTTCGATTATTCAAATAAAGATAGTACTTTCGTATAAGTATATCTTTGGTTATTTAATATTCATTTCAAGTATGAGTTTTAAAACTTCTACTTCGATTATTTTTATAAGGATTATCTTTATGAGAATATTATTTAAATAATAATATTCAGATATCTCTAATATATCGGGACTGATTTATTTTAATAAATCAGCAGTACTCCAAACATTCTTAAAAATGTTTTCGAGTCTTCAAAATGATTTTAAAAGTTAGAGCGGATCCCAAAACTCATTTTTATATTTAAGATCTTCCTTTTAAAGGGGATTTAAATACTCGCTCAAAACCTGAGGGATCCGGCTCTGTGGTGTATTTTATATTCGCAACGAGGTTGCGGTTTTGATAAATGAATTGATTACTTTCCCAACGTTCCAGAAGTAAGTCTATCTAATTGAGTCGGCATAAGCGACAAGCTGGGGTACGGTCTATCAAAGTGTAAGTGGCTGGGTGGCAGTCCATCAACGCATAAGAGGCCGGGTGGCGGTCCAGCACAAGGTCCTTATGTGGCCAGGGTGATGACCGGTGGGGGATTCATCCATCTACTAGTAGAAAAGGTTACTTTTTGTTATCTTTGCCTGATCAGCAAGATATCAGGTTTATGCCAAAATTTCTTTTCTTTCCAAATTCATTGGATATTGCAACTCTGTTCATACTTTACATGACAGAGGTTTTCAGGAAATGTATGGGAGATATATATAGGTGTATATATATATCGGGACTTAATGAAGTATCTCGTAACTTCATATCATTCAATAATATTTCAAAGATTGAATCTATTCAAGTATTATCTTATAGTCTCATCTATGTGATGAACTTTTGAAACTAATTATAACTTGAACGGTGGTAGTTCAAGTAGTATTTGGAAAAGATATAAGTATATTGGAGTATCTTGTAACTTCATCTTTTAAACTTATATCTAGTAAATGATTATCTTATGCATGTCAAAGATTTTCAGAAAAATGTTGAGACAAGGTTAGATATATGAGATCACCTTGCAACGATAGTTTTATACAGTTATAAACTGGAACTCTGTGTATATTATGCATGGAAGAGGACTTCCAATATTTTGAAAAGTATATATGTATATATACTGAATATTTTGCGACTTCATCACATTAAGATATAAAACTTGGTTCATTTCTTTTGACCAAGACTTTCATGAGTACTAAGAGAAGGCTCATATATTGTTAATCATTATACATATTATTTTGGTGGGCTTGCTGCTCACCCTTGCTTTCTTCTTTCATCACACAACAACAGATAGAAAAGATGAACATGACCAAGCTCCCAATTCACGAGCGGATAGGAAACGTTCCGCAGTTTCCTATAGGCATTGATGTCGCTGTAGCTGAGGTAGGAACTACCAATAGGCTAGGCTTCAACTTTTGATGTACCAGATTTATGTATATTTATGAATTGTAATAATGGCAAAGAAATGTAAATTTATTCAGAAACCCCTTTTAAGGTGTATTGGCAGATAATTGTGGAATAAAATGACTTGTGATTATTTTTGGATATTCATCTCTGAGACTATAACTTGTGGTGTGTGTTTATTATGGGGTCACAGTACAGAGTAGTTGATTATTTATTAAGATTGGGTGTTATTAAGGGAAATGGAACTCGTGACAACCCGGATCCCCGACCCCGAATTTGGGGGTGTTACAAAGGTCGAAAGGCCATAACCATCCACCATGCTCATATAACACATAAAAGCATGTTAAAACACATAATCTGATCTTAAATATCATATTATCCATGATCTAATCATAAAAAAAAATATGACAAAAATCAGAAAAATCAGAATCAAATTAGAAAAACAAGAATCACTGTTTACGGACAGAAAACGACGTCAAACGCCTTACAGACGAGTCGTTGATAGCATTTGCTATCAGTTTTGTTCAGACGCTCGTTTACCTATGGAATAGGGTATTCGTTTGCGTAAATCGGACACCAGACCCAGATTTCAGCAAATCTGCAGCATCCAATTCAGAATCCGTATCTAATATGATTCTCATAATTAGAACAAACATAAATCATGTATATATCAGTATATATATAGATTACATAATCATCTTATGATTATACAACTCACATGAATATCATATATTCAAAATCATACATATATAAGCATATTATATCAACATCAAATCATGGCGAATCACGTACATGCTCATATATCGAAAACAGTTAAACACATAAACAAATTAAAAACTTTTCGCAAGTAGCTCTGATGCCATTGAAGGGTTTTTAGCACATAAACGCAACGAAAACGTAAATTTAAATCTTAAAAAAACCGAAACCCTCCGCAGGATCCATGCGAAAAATAATATTTAATTCGTAGTTTAGTATGTTTACCTTAAGAAGCTTTACGTTAATGGAAAGATGGAGATCTTTAATAGCGATCCAAGAACGATGAGCGGAGATCCCTAACAGCTGCTCCTCAAGTGTGAAGCACTCCACCGGTATCCACCAAGAGATCAATGTAATGGAGGAGGAAGAGGTTGAGAGAATTAGTTGTCTCCCTCTACTTCTACTTTAGAATTAGGGTTTTTATTTGGGTTAAGGCAAATAGGGTTTATAATAGTATATTTATAGACAAAATTTTCAGCTGAAAATTTTCCAAAAAATATTATTATTATTAACCCTTTAATTGATTGTTCTTATTAATCAATTAACTAATAATTAAAACACCTTTTAATCATTAATCCATTTTCTAAACACTTTAGAAAAATAATTCTCTCACTTGATTTAATTTCCAAAATTAAATTCTTAATTAATAATATTAAGAACTTTTCTTAATTAATTTATAATTAATTAAATCTCATTTAATTAATTATTAAATTTGCTAATTAATTATTTATTTCACAAATAAATAATTATTAGCCATTATTAATTAATTCCTCCATCATTAAATCATTCTCTTTTATGGTGTGACCCTGTAGGTTCAATATTAAGCCGGTAGTAGAAATAAATAATAATAAAACTATTTTATCATTATTTATATAAATTCTTTAATTCATTAAATATGATTAATTAATTAATCATATTTATTCTACATCGTGAGGGATACTTCTCAGCATATCGCGACTATCCGGATAATACAAATTCACTGCTTAGAATACCAAGAACCCATTCAGTGAATAGTTACCGTATAATCAATTCCTTCTACCCTGCAATGTCACGATTAAATACAAGGTATGGAACTTATGTCAAGCCTATCTTATTTAATCATATGATTTCCCATTCACTATGCTTAGATTAATGTAAATTAGAAACTCCTTTCTAATTTCATTCATTCTGGCCAGAGATTCCTGAACTAGCATAAGTGGGTCAGCATTGAACATTCTCTTCCTTCACTGGAAGGGGTAAATCCTTTATTGATCATACACTATCTTCGTATACAAATTCCTATACCCAGTAGAGCCCTTATAATTGTCCCTGGAGACTAAGAACTAAACCAAAGCATAGTTCAGTGTACATAAGATGACTATGATGACCTCAAGTCTAAGGATACTTGTACAACTATCACTATATAAACAACTGCTGACACGTGAGTGAACTCCATCAGTTGTTCAGCTGTGTGAGTCATGTTCAGTGAACTTATTATATAATAAGCACCTAGATACTAGCTATAGTGTCACCACACAAATGTCTATGAGAACAGACATCCTTCATAATGAAGCAAGCTTAGTATGTACCGATCTTTGCGGATTACTAATTACCAGTTAGTAATCCTACGACTAGGAAATATTTAAGTTTAGAGTTATCATCTTTTAGGTCTCATTATTATGATCTCATCATAATCCATAAAAAGCTTTACTCTAATCTATGGTATATCTTATTTAAACACTTAAATAGATAAAGCCCGCAATAAAACCAAAACAAGTCTTTTATTAATATCAATGAAATCAAAACAGATTACATAAAAGTTATTCCTAAATCATCATACATGATTGGACTTAGGACACATCTCTTTCAAGAGGAACGAGATGTAGAGAATGAAAGCAAGTGATCAGTAAATAGAACCGAGGCGTAGAAAAAGAAAGCAAGTGAACAGTGAGTGGAAGCGAGGCATAAAAAAAGAAGATAAGTGGTTGTTGAGTAGAACCGTTAGACGAGTGCAAGTGAAGTTGGAGAGCATTTGTGACAAGGCAAGTGTTCTGAAACTTTCTTAAGATATATTGCAAGTACCCTGATCAGTTCTTATTTATATTGCAAATGCATTGAATATACTTGAGACATTCCATATGTTAACATGTGATAGTTGAGTTGCTTAACCCTAAACCCTGATCATATCATTTGATACTTAAGCTGTAAGCCTCATTCCTTGTAAACCATCGATTATTGATTTCCCAGATACTAAACCACACAAGTACGATACTACTCCATAAATAAATATATACCATACACTAAACACTGAAACAAAATTGCTCAAACATACATAGACTTATATATTCTATAACACCTTATAACATCAAAGAACTAAAGCCTGTATAACTATTGAACCATTGTTCATTTATTACCTGATTCTTCTACGGGCTTGAAGACATTCTTCATACATACCTTGATATACCCTGGTGATACTCATGAATTGCATTATGCTCTAAGACAAATTTTTATCAATATTAATTATGATTCTGTTTTATTGAATTACAATGTTCATCATATTGACTTTTTAGAATTAGATAGTTTTTCTAAATGTGGACCAGATTCGTGGTCATATTAGGCCAATGTGTGCCTTGGATCCAGTATATAGAGCAAAGTTGTGTGCCTTACTCGGGGTTAGTGCGTGACTGGTCAGCAGCCTAAACTTGGTTTTTAAAATTAAACGTGAATATCCAATTCTAATAATTGCTTAACAAGAAACTTGATTTCCTCTGGATCATTTCAATTGATCATTGTTTAACCTCAGTTATTGTTATTATGACTTGCTGAGCTAGTTAGCTCACTCTTGCGAATCTGTTTATGTTATTTTATAGTTAAAAAGGAAATGGTTGGTAGCAAAGATTTCCAGTCCAGTGTGTGAGCTAGGATTCCGGTCGTGCAGAGCTCTAATACCATTTCTAACATCCAAGCCCACAATCGAATGGGTACCGGACCCAACAACCCACCACATGTCAGTCCGAAAAAGTTGGTGATTTGGTACACATTGGTTGTTTACTTGTATCTATAAAGATCTCATACACTTTTATTTTTATCGATGTGGGATGTTACAAAAGAGCAAGCAACTATCGTTTGACGACTCGAAATAATAATTGATATCTTTTCAAAAACACACTTTACACATATTACACATAACATTTATCACATAAGATCACACGTACTCAAACATATTTATTTTTGAATTAATGTTTGGATTGAGTGGCCTGTTATTTAGTGATATATATAACAATACATATGTTTAAATATGTGTTAAGTTGGTCCGCAAGTCAATTCAGTTACGTACTCATATTTAATATTAATTATTTTATGTTCTGTTAATTTAAATTTTAGGATTTGACCGTGTGTTAATTTTTGATTTGTGTCGACTTCGAGGTAAGTACTCGTTAACTTACTTTTATTTTTTTGAAAAAAATTGATACTTTAATTTTTGAAATTTGTATAAGATATAAGAATTCTATTTTTAATTGTATAAGATATAAGATACGACAATCTTTCGAATCCCAGTCTCTATGTTTTCGAACTCGTTCGTAATTTACGCTATAGTTCCGGAACTAGCCTTAAATACCCTTAGTAGGCATACAGATGTGTGTTAGATTTTGAATGCTAAGAATATAACACAGAGGGGGTGAATGTGTTTCTTGAATAATTTTATCTTTTAACACTTGTTTGGATTTTGGTGAATAAAGCAGTTAACAATTTGTAGAGATATTGAAGTAAGCATAAATAACACAAACACACAATATCAAAAACACACTTAATTGTATTAACTAAGTTTATCTTGCTAGAAAATCTGTGTTCTTGTAAATTAAAACTCAGCTTTCATCTTGAGAGAATACAAGAAAATCTAGTTCTATTTTTGTTACTTATAAACTAAGGACCCGTGCATGCTTTATAGACTAGCAACGCGGGTTTACAAGACTTGCACTAAAATGTACTAAACCATTTTCTAAAGCAACCTTTTTCTATTTCCATTTTTGGCTTAGCAAACTTATGCAAAATCTAGCAGGTCTATGACCATCCTTTGTCCATTTAATCTTGGCCCTTGACCTTGTATTCTTCAAGTTGCTTTGTAGACTTTCCAATTTAGTGAATAAATTGTTTGTTGACTGGTAATCTTGAATCTTGAACTTGTTTGCATTCTGAATTTAGGAAGTATATCAAGATCTTCAATTTATTCTTATAGAGAAGTGACATTTCAATAAGTATAATGACTAATCGAGATCTCTGAGTTCTCTATAGGTATACTTGACTTGTCGATGTCTCTAAATCCTTGCATGTGAAATGACTTGTCAATACGTCTGACATCTCTACATGTAGAAATGACTTGTCGATATCTCTGAGATCTCTATATACACAATTTGACTTATCGATATCTCTGAGATCTCTATATGAGAAATTGACTTGTCGATATCTCCAATTTTTTACATCTTCATTTGACTTGTCGATATCTCTGAGTTCTCTACATGCAGAAATGACTTGTCGATATCTCCAGTTCTCTACATCTTCATTTGACTTGTCGATATCTCTGAGACTCCTCTATAAGTTATTTTGAACTTCTCGAATGACTTCTCGATATAACTTGATCTGTGACTTGTCGATATCTTGACTTAGAATATTTTTCATAAAACAGCTTTATTCAACTCCAAGCTTCTACATCTTTTCTTTGAGGCATAATCATGGTTTGATTTTCTTCCAGAGTTTATTCCTTAGCTTGAATCTGTTCATAGAAAAATCTCCTAGTCTAATCTTCCAACCATTTTTACAGACTCAAGAAATACAATACAGACTTAGATTATTGTTAAGAATATATTGTAGGCTTGATGATAACTTAACAAAATACTCTAAGTAGATAAGTTAAATGATTTTGTAACCATCAATTAATGGAGTAGCTTATATTAAATAAGTCTGTAGCACATTTCTGTATGCAACAAACAACTCAAAAGTTTAGAAGTTGTAGTGAATTATAAGTCATGTTGACTACTAGAAATATATACAAGATAGGTCGACTAATTGTAAATTGAAGATTCCTTGTAATTTTATATAAGTGAAAGAGCATCAACTGCTAAGGAATTCATCATCAACGGATAAACTTAAAGCTTCAAAGAATGACTCAAGTCACCTTTAACGGATAATCTGATCAACTGCTATCTGACAAAGATTCAACGGATGTTAAATGTAAAGCATCAACGGATGACACTACTACAGCTTCAACAGTTAACTGAACTTAGTGTCAACGGATGATAGAGAAGCTTTAACAGATAACTGCTCAAATAGAGCAGTTAAAAGCGACTTGACAGTCACATGGATTAATTGTATACAAAGGAATGTGGCATCCTATAATCATGTTTATGAAAATCAAGAAGCATTTTCATTTCCATGCAAAACAGGGACATTCAAAGATGTTGCATTTATCTGGATTGCATTGGACAGAGAAATGAAGAAATATATGAAGAAGACCTAGATAATTATTCTTACTATTTTGTCTTATTCATTTGTAACTTGGTGGTATATAAACCAAGTGTATTAAATAGTTTAATGAGAGATTGACAGAGGAAAAACAAGCAAGAACAAGAGAGCAATTGTAAGCTGTATTCTTAGCACTCTCAAGTTCAAGTTTGTAAAAACTCTTGTAAGCAGTTGTGTGCCTTCGCATCACAGAGATCTTCTACAGTTATATATATCTCTGGTGGAAATATTAATCCATCAGAAAGTTTTTAAACACTTGTTTATTTACTTTATGTTTTGAATATCATTATTATTTATCCGCACTTAGCTTATTCAAACGCAGATAAATATTTTGTTAGAAGTTTTTCAAAGTCTCGAAAAGAAACCATAATTCCATTCAACCCCCTTCTATAATTTTGTTTTTAACATTGTTAGGGAATAACAATTATCATACAACTTAATCTTAGGGTTGTCAATGTCACTTAGTCTTGTTATTATATAGGCATGTCTTGCACAACAATCTCCCCCAATTTGTGAGAAGATTACTTATCACAAATTCATGCCTGATAACAAGACTAACCCCAAGCTAAAATCAAATATATAAAAATTGACATATTGACAAATACAAACTTTTATACATTAAGTAATTATAGCAGTTCAAAAATTATAGACATTAGGTGAATTTTTCATAGCCTGGTTCTTTCCTAATGAGGTCCTTGAGATTTACTAGCACTTTAAGTCCTTCAATTATTTATGTCCCTCTTAAGGCTTCCACCAGTTTAAGCCATTCATCCAATAAGTAATTGTTGAGGTAATTAACCATGAACCTTGAGAACCTGCCAACTTGAATATTTAGAAAATGTCCATCTTTCGAGATTTTACTCATCCCCTTGCCTTGAGCTCATTTGATCTTGGTTCAAATATCTCAATCTCCTTGGCATACTACATTTCTCTTTCCTTCCTCTCAGCCTTTATTCTTGCATGCCTTTCAAACATTTTCCTCAGTCCATCTGCCAGCACAGCCTTCCATATTTTAGTGTTTAAATCCCTTACATTCATCAAACTAATCACCCTCATCAATTCTACAGTAGAAGTATTTTCAATAACATCTCTATTTAACAAGATAAATGAGCCATCCTTGTAATAAATTATGACTTCACTTAAAAAGACAACCCAAACTCTGACTATCTCTTCAGCCCGTTGTTGGAGAAATTTTTCATCTGTTATGCTCCTTGAGATTGGTAGAAAATCTTCGTGATTAAAACAATTTCAAATAACTTCATTTTCTGCTATAATTTTTCTTTGTTTTCTTCCTGTAATTTTGAAATGATTTTTAGTTGGTGGTTTGAATGAAGGAGGTTTTGATATTTTCTTTAATGTGACTTGGCTGGCTTTGATAGGTATCTTGAGCAAGGAGTTAGCAGTTTGCTTGAATAGGTACTTGAGTTTTTGAGATCGATTGATTGAGTGTTTGTTTAGCTTGGCTTGGAGGTCTGAGTTGGTTGTATTTGAGAAACCTTTATTTCTTGGACATTTTGCTTATTTGTTTCCCCGTCTTCATCTCTCTTCTTCTTCTTTCCATCATCTTTCTTCTCTTCCTTTCCCCTTTTTTCTCATACACCTTGATGCCAGTTGCTTTTGAAGACTGACTTGGATTTGAGCCAGAAGATTTTTGCTCATCCTTCTGCTGCTCATCATCATCCAAGTCATCTTTAGTGTTAATTAGAGTTTTAGGCAACAGTTTATCAGCATTCCTCAAATATCTCCCCAATATCTTGATCATTTCTTCATCTTCTACAGTTTTGATCTTCTTATTTTTTAAATTAGTCTCTAGATTCATTATCAGCCTCAAGTTCCCAATGACACATTGCATTGGAATCATGAAATGTTTGCACCTTTTGGTTGATGAACAAATGTAGGTCACTCTCTTGCTAGGTTGAAGATATGCTTCCGGAAAAGTAGCTACTTGAGTCTTTTTGAGTTCATTTAGCAAAAGAGTGTCCTCTGGAATTATCCTGTTAACCTTGTTAATTAGGATGTCCAGCTCATATGCTCTTCTAGATTGGAGATAAGTAAGAGACACCTGCATACATCTATCCACTCTCAAGTCATTTATATTTGTAAAAATCCTCTTCTCTTTAAAGTTTTATCTTGTCACCATTATCACCCTTAGAAAATTGACATTTCTGTCCAGAGCCTTTTTGTAGGTGAAAAAGTTATTGTTTAGAGAAACTCTGAGAGCCCTGAGAAATTAATCAAATTCTTTGTTCAAGCAGGATCCCTCAGCTACTTTCTGTAGTCTTTCTACCCCCTACATCATTTTGACTTGTTTGAACTGTGGCTTGGCTGGATGATTTTAGCAGTTTAGCTTCTATCTCACCCTTAGTCTTGGTAGCAGGCAGGAGTAGAGGATCAGGAAGTTTATGTCTACCTGCTTTTGGAAATGCTGAAAGAGGAATGTTTAAAACTCCCATAATAGCTCCCAAAGATATATAATTTTATATTTGAAGGTGTTTGTCGGAGTCTACTGGGGACTTCATATCGTGCTGTTGACTGTGCACCAAAGATGTTAATTGGGAGACATGAGTTGACAAAGATTTATTTGAGGACTGTAGAGTTGAGATTTGGGCATGGAAGTTTTGGATTTGTAGGTTGGTTAATGTAGATATAGGTTGTTGTGAGTTTGATGCTGCCAAATACCAACAGAATTTTGCACAGCATTCTTGACCTCCTCTATGACCAAGGTTGAGGGTTCAAACCTAGCCTTGTACAGTTGATCCATCTTGACCTTTGAGTCATTATTCTGAGTGATTTGTTTCTGAATCACCTCATGCAAAGCTTTGAAAGACTCCCTTAACTTAGATACACTTTCTTCCACTAGAGTTAGAGAGAAGGCTTGAAGCATGTCAGAAAACTTGTTGAACTTGGTCTTAATGTCTTGAAATGTTGGCATCAGCTCATCAATCCTATCATTAAGCACTTTCTTTACATCAAGGTGATGCTGGCCAAGGTGTGTTCTATAGCTCTTCCAATATGATGAAAGGCCTTCAATTATGCTTTATACACTTTTGTCACTGCATCATACACCTCCAGAGGAGTGAGAACCTTAGCATTACTACCCAAAATGGTTACATATTCATCTTTAAGTTTTTCTAAGGCCTCCTCCATAGTCGTTGTGAAGTATTTTGAAAGCCATGCATCCACATTACCATATGATTCATTTGTAATTTTCTCATGTTAATTTTCAACATCTTCCTTGTATGAAAGTAGTATGGCTTGATAGTCTTGGTTGGACATCTCGGTTGTAAGGAGTTGTTGGGTGATATTGGCTAGACCTGCAAGCTGCTCAACCAAAAGATCATCAACTATAGTAGGTTGAGTTTGAGCATCTTGTAGCATTGACAGATGAGGTGAGAAGGTTGTGGAGTAGTGTTTCAGGTAGAGGGTATGTATGTTTGGTTTGAGGTGGACAGTAGGGGTGTAATCGAGCCGAGCCGAGTAGAATACTGTCAGGCTCGGCTCGAGCTTGATTAAAATAGTTTGGGCTCGGGCTCGACCGAGCCTTTAATTTTACTTTCGAAATTCGGCTCGTAAAAGGTTCGGTAGGCTCGAGTTCGGCTCGAAAGCTCGAATTAATTCACTAAATATTAACAAAAATTCGAAATATGATCGGTTCGACTCGAGTTCGGCTCGATAAAAAATAAAAAATATATAAAAAATATTAAATATTTAGATAAAAATATATTTATAACAAAAAAATTAAAAATAATAGAGGTTCGATAAGGCTCGCGAACCTTACGAGCCGAATAATTTGAAGTTCAAGCTCGGCTCGGTTAAAAATTCGGAAGCGAGCTCGGCTCGATTATTTTCGAGCTAAATTCAATTTTTTTACGAGCTGAACTCGAGTAGCTCATGAATAGTTTAGCTCGTTTACACCCCTAGTGGAGAGTATAGAGGTAGGAATATCTCATGTGACAGAAGTCACAGTTGTACTGACAGTTGAAACTGTGGTTATGACAGTGTGTTGTTCACCAATAATGGGAATCTCCATTTGAATTGGAGGGGATTTGACCAGGTTACTATTATGTACCATGGTCTCAAACCCTTGTTCTTCTTGCAAAGAACTGGCACTTGCATGTGCTATACTTGCCTCCTCAATAGTTGGATCATTGGCAATTTTACTCCCAGATTCAATTGACAAAGCAATTTCAACTAGGGTTTTGATGGGAGTTGTCCCTACTAGAGGAACCTCCAATTGAATGTGAGAGGATCTAGATAGCTCCCCTGAGTAGTACTAGTCTCAAACCTGTCAATCTGTGAAGATTGTTTGGCATATGAAGGTGCTTGAGTAACAATCACAGGGTCTTCAGTTAAAACTGATGAAACCCCCATGTTTGTGTTGGTGTCATCAAGGTCTACCCCAGCTTATAGCCTCTAACCAACTAAATGTGGTTTCTGGGTGGTGAGCACAGTTTCTTTAATTGTGTCACTTGATGTTGGCAACACTTGAGAAGAAGATTCAAGTGTTTCATTATAAGAAGAAAAAATTTGAGATATAAGAGTTGTGATATTTGGATCGAGTGTTGGCAAATCCCCCTGAATGAAGGAGGGAGTTTCAAATGATGTACCCTCTTTGTGTGTGCCATCCATCAAATGATTGCACTAGGGATAGTGTTTTGTTCAATAGAGACACCTTGTTGAGAAGATGCCTCTAGAGTCTGTTTAATTCCCTTGTTTACAAATGTATCCTTTTGGAAAGATGCACAAGTGGCTACTTGAGTGGTCAACTCATACTTTTTTAGTCTTTTTTGGTTTCCTGACCAGGTTAGTATCTATTTGTGTTTCCTTACCACTCTCAGTAATTATAGTCAAGGGTGCATTCTTTCTCTTCTTTTTACTCACTCCATCCTATTGGGAGGATGATGTGGTTGGTTTCCTAGCTTCTAATGGTAATGATGAAGGGGTCTCACTTGTGGAAGGCTCGTGTAGGTTTTCCAGTATTTATACTTCCACGGGTACATGAACCATAATTGTACTAGTGTTAGAAATATGTTGTGTACTTGATGATAACTTGAACAAAATCCTAAGTAGATTTTATTTGAGTGAAATTGTAGCTTTCAACGGATGATTATTTTAATATCCGTTGAAAGAGTAGCTTATGTAACAATAAGAACAGTAGCACATTCCTGCAAATCATAATGGCTTAGTGAACTAGATGTTGTAGAATGTATAGGTCATGTTGACTACTACATTGATATGCAAGATAGGTTGGTTAATTATAAATATCAGATTCCTTGTAATCTTGCATAAATGAAATGGAGTTAATTGCCAAGAAAATAGTCTCAATGGATGTTTCACCAAGCTTTAACGGATGATCAACTAAAGCTTCAACGGATGATTCACATGGTTTGTTAGATATATTTGTGATGTCATGTCTAATCTGTTGTGTTTAGTTTCTGAACTTAATATCCAGACTTATCAGGACTTACTGGAAATCAGAACTTACTGAAGTCAGAACATATATTAGAACTTAAGGCCGTCAGGATTTATATCAGGAATTAAGTGCGGGTACTTCAGATAAGGAATGCGGCTGATTTCTAGGAGAGGATCTGGACTAAAACAAAGGAAGATATGCTTTAGGAGTTGGATGACTAGAAGACTTGTAAAAAGATAATATCTGATTGATATATTTTAGGAAGAGATATATTTCATATCAATTAGAAGATATCTTGTAACTGTGTACTATATAAACACATCTTAGGGTTTACACTATATGTGTTATCATTTACGAGAACATTATTCATTGTAACCCTAGCAGCTCTTAATGATATTGTTCATCACTGAAAGAGTAGTTTAACCTACTTTGTAACAGAGCTTATTATATTGAATAAACTTGATTACTGTTACATACTTGTGTTCTAAATCGATTTGATTGTATATACACTATATTCAACCCCCTTCTATAGTATTGTATGACCTAACAAGTGGTATCAGAGCGTCTCTGTTGATATACAAACAGTGAGATCTAGTTTACAATCATGTCTAATGAAACACAAACTCCACCTAAGCCCACCAAAACTCAAGACAATCAAAATAATCAAACCCACTGTCGATATGAGAGTATTAGGGTTCCCATACTAAGAGCATCTGAGTATCCTATATGGAAGGTAAATATGGCTATATTTCTGGAAGCCACAGATCCAGAATACCTTGATGGAATTAATGATGGACCATATGAGCCTACCAAGCTCTCTGTTGTAGTTGCTGATCAACCAGCAAAGATGATACCAAAGGAGAAAGGTGATTACACACCTGAAGACATCTCATCTATTGCCAAGGATGCAAGGGTAAGGCATCTGCTTCATAGTGCAATTGACAATGTCATGTCAAACAGGGTAATTGGATGCAAGACTATAAAGGAAATATGGGATGCTTTAGAGACAAGATGCCAGGGAACTGAAGCCATCAAAAAGAACAGGAAGACTATACTCACACAAGAGTATGAGCACTTTGACTCAAAAGCTGATGAGTCATTAACTGATTTATATGACAGGTTTGCCAAACTCTTGAATGATCTGTCACTGGTGGACAAGGAATATGATCTTGAAGATTCAAATCTAAAATTCCTTTTAGCTCTTCCTGAAAATTGGGATTTGAAGTCTACTACCATAAAAGACAACTATGACCTTACTGAAACTACTCTTGATGAAATTTATGGTATGCTCAAGACTCATGAACTTGAGATGGATCAAAGGAGCAAAAGGCATGGAAGAAAGTCAAAGACAGTTGCACTTAAAGCTGAGGAGGAATCTCCTAAAGTGGTTGTCTCAAAGAGAGGCAAAGGAAAGGCTCTCATCATACAGTCTGATTCAGAGTCATCATATTCAGATGATGATGATTCAGAATCTGAAAATTTATCTGAAGTGGATGTTGATGCAAAGATGATGCAACTGTGTGCTCTTATAGTGAAGGGTATCACAAAGATAGCCTACAAGAAATTCAGAAAAGGGTAAGAAGTTTTCCAAGAAAGGTGGAAGTTCTGAAAAGAAAGGGTTGAATGCAGTGTAGAATATAATCAAATCGATTTAAAGCACAAGTAACAGAAAATTGATGTATTCGATATAATAAACTCTGTTACAATGGAACTGTTCTCTCTCAGTGATGAACAAATATCACGAGAGCTGCTAGGTTACAATTGTATGATCTTCTCGATGATCGTAACTCTTATAGAGTAAACCTATGTCTGTGTTTATATAGACACACAATTACAAGATAACTTCTAATTGATATGGAATATAATTCTGTCTCCTAAAATACATCAATCATATATCTTATATAATTCTTCTAGTCCTCTAACTCTTTCCATGCATATCTTCTTCTTGTATTAGTCTTGATCTTCTTTCCTGTAAATCAGCTTCCTTCCTTAACTGTTAGTCCTCCAGTACTTAAGATCTGATATCCATCTTCTGATATTATCTTCTGATAATCTAAGTCCTGATATCCTTAAGTCCTGACTTCCAGTAAATCCTGATTCCAGTAAGAACTGATATTTCCTGTTAGTTAAGATCTGAAAACTAAACATGAAACATATTAGACATGACATCTCAAATATATCCAACATAGGCCACATCTCTCCTGACTGCAAGAAAGGAAAAGGTGATAAAGGCCAGACACTTATCACAAAGAAGAAAAACTGGGCAGACACTTCAGATTTTGAAGAAGAGGTGAACTATGCTTTGATGGCAAATGCTGATAGCAAATCTGAAACTGCTGAATTGAAGGTACCTCATTCAACTCTTTCTTTTCATAGTGAAGATATTTCTGAGCTAAGATTATATCTGAAAACCATGTTCATTAGTTTTAGAGATCAGACTTTAGTAAATGAAAGATTAAAATATGAAAGTCTTGCTCTTAAAAACAGAAATGACTACTTGGAAAAAAAGTTATTTATATTCCATCAAACTCAGAAAGAAAGAGATGAGGCTTTTTATGTTAAAGATGAACTGCTAAAATTGAATAAATCTCTTAAATATGAACTGGAAAAGGAAAAGGTAATAATCAAAACTTGGACTAACTCTGGAAGAACAACTCATAAAATCTTAGAAAATGGAAATTGGAAAGAAGGACTAGCTTACCTAGATGATAAAGAAGAAAAGGAAACTGTGTCATCTAAACCAAACTTTACCAAGAAAGCTGAAAAGCCTAAAGTTAATCCAGTCAAGTTTGTGTCAAATTCAGACAAGTCAAAATCTGAAAAGATGAAAGACTCTAAAACAGAAGTCAAAGAAAAGTCAACTTCTGATAAATTAAAACAGGATAAACCAAATGTAGTAAACATTGGCTTAATGACAAAGAAGCAGCTTATGCATAAGCTAAAAGAGATTAGAAATGTGAACAAAGTCAAGGAAGCTAGGAAAAATAGGAATGGAAAGGAAGGTGTGAATAAAAGCAATAATTATATGCCTGTTCCTAATGCTCATAGAAAGAAATGCTATAATTATGGAAACTCTAACCATCTTGATTCTTTTTGCAGGAAAAATAAAGATATAAATTCTTTACCTCCTAGATCAGGAGTTAAGAGTTAGCCTGTTAGGTTTAAACCATAAAATCCTTGTTTTCATTGTGGTAGTTTATGGCATTCTATTTATACTTGTAAGGAATATCATAGTTTGTACTATGATTATTATCAAATAAAACCTTCTTTAAAGAAAGTTAGAGTAATTCCTTCTAGTGTAAATTCTGATACAAAATCTGATATAAAGTCTGATAAAAAGCATGTTAGCATAAACTCTGAAACTAAATCCGCTGCAAATGCTAACAAACTTAAAAAGGCCAAAGGATCCAAGCAAGTCTGGGTCCTTAAAACTAACCAATAGTGGTCTTTGTGATTGCAGGGCAACAGGAAAAACATCTTGGTTGTGGACAGTGCATGTTCAGGACATATGACTGGAAATAAAGCCCTGCTATCAGACTTTGTGGAGAAAGCTGGCCCAGGAGTTTCTTATGGAGATGGGAACATGGGAAAGACTCTGGGATACGGAAATATCAATCTTGAGAATGTCATAATTGAAACAGTAGCTCTTGTCTCAGGACTTAAACACAATCTGCTGAGTATGAGTCAAATCTGTGACAGAGGTTATCATGTGGATTTCTTTGAAGAACACTGTGAAGTTGTAAGTAATTCTACAGGCAAAGTGGTTCTAAAAGGCTACAGACATGGTAACATATATGAAGCCAGACTTTCAACAAATTCTAATGGTTCTGCAATCTGTCTATCAAGCAGAGTATCAATTGAAGAAAGCTGGAATTGGCACAAGAGACTCTCTCATTTAAATTTCAACAACATAAATGAGCTAGTAAAGAAAGATCTTGTGAGAGGACTGCCAAAATCAGTATTTGCTCCTGATGGTCTTTGTGACTCATGTCAAAAGGCAAAACAAAGAAAATCTTCATTCAAGAGCAAAACTGAATCCTCAATTCTTGAGCCTTATCACTTATTGCATGTTGATCTATTTAGTCCAGTCAATGTCATGTCCATTGCAAAGAAGAAATATACTATGGTTATAGGGTATGAGTTCACAAGATACACTTGGGTGTATTTCTTTCACAAGAAGAATAAAACTGCATCTACTCTAACTGATCATGTCAGACAACTGGATAAGTTAGTTAAAGATTCTGTTAAAATAATAAGAAGTGATAATGGCACTGAGTTCAAGAATTCAATCATGGAAGAGTTCTGCAAAGAGCAGGGAATAAAGTAGGAATTTTCTGCACCTGGAACTCCACAACAGAATGGAGTTGTAGAAAGAAAAAACAGGACTCTTATTGTAGTTGCACGAACTATGGTTGATGAAGTAAAGCTACCAACCTATTTTTGGGCTGAAGTTGTGCAGACTGCTTGTTTTACACAGAATGCTACACTCATAAAGAAGCATGGAAAAACACCATATGAGATGGTAAAGAAAAAGAAGCCAAATCTGAAATACTTTCATGTATTTGGATGCAAGTGTTTTGTTGTTAAGACTCATCCTGAACAACTGTCAAAATTTGATCAAAAAGCTGATGAAGGAATTTTTGTTGGATATCCACTTTCCACAAAAGCCTTCAGAGTCTACAATATAAGAACAAGGGTTGTCATGGAATCTATCAATGTATCTTTTGATGATAAAAAGATTACGGGACTTGAAGATTTTAATGATCATGATCAACTGAGATTTGAAAATGAAGATGTAAATTCTGATGACCTAAATCCTGATCCTGTAAGTTCTGACGGGTTAAACTCTGATGTCATTGAAACTGTGGTAACTGCTCCAAAGGGAAATGCACCTGTTCAGGGGGAGCAAGCTGATGATCATACCACATCTCAAGACTCTCAAGAAGCATCAGAACTAGTCACTAGCTCTTCAAGTTCTGATTCATCAAGTTCTGATGAGCCAAATTCTGATAATTCTGATAATTCTGGAAACTCTGATTCTTTAATTTCTGAAGGATCCAACTCAAATTCTAAAATTTCAGAGAGCATAACTTCAGGGGAGCATCAGAAAATGCTGATGGAGACAGTATGGATCAGGGGGAGGATCCATTTCTAGAGATCAACTTCCATCTGCAAGGAAGTGGACTAAATCAAATACACCTGACTTAATAATTGGAGATCCTAAAGCAGGTGTTAGAACTAGAACAACAACAATAAATGAATGTCTCAATCATTCTTTTCTATCTCAGACTGAAACAAAGAAAATGGAAGAAGCTCTTCAAGATGCTGATTGGGTGCAAACAATGCAAGAAGAGTTAAATGAATTTGAAAGAAATAAAGTCTGGACCCTAGTGCCAAGACCAAAGAACAGATCAATTATTGGCACAAAATGGGTGTTCAGAAACAAAACTGACAGTGATGGCATAATTACAAGAAATAAAGCAAGGCTGGTTGTTAAAGGTTACTCTCAATATGAGGGTATTGACTATGATGAAATATTTGCTCCAGTTGTTAGATTGGAAGCCATAAGAATCTTTTTGGCTTATGCTGCTCACAAGAAGTTTAAAGTCTTTCAACCTCCACGCTTTATAGATCCAAAATTTCCAAATCATGTCTACAGGTTTGACAAAGCACTTTATGGCCTTAAGCAAGCTCCAAGAGCATGGTATGAGACTTTAGTTCAATTTCATCTAGAAAGTGGATTTAACAGAGGCACAATTGACAAGACTTTATTCTACCTCAAACATGGAAATGACTTACTTTTGGTTCAGATATATGTTAATGATATCATCTTTGGCTCTACAAATATAAAACTTTGTGAAAGATTTTCCAAGTTAATGCAGTCAAGATATCAAATGTGTATGATGGGAGAACTTAGCTATTTTCTGGGACTTCAAGTCAAGCAAACTGAAGAAGGTACTTTCATAAATCAATCTAAGTACACCAGAAATTTACTCAAGAATTTTGGATGCAAGACAGTTCAACTGCAACAACTCCCATGGCCACTGCCATCAAGTTAGATAAAGATACTGGAGCATTAGTAGATATTACTAACTACTGAGATATGATTGGCTCATTTCTATATTTGACTGCAAGTAGACCTTATATCATGTATGCTACCTGTCTTTGTGCAAGATTTTAGGCTGATCCAAGAGAACCTCAACTAATAGCTGTGAAAAGAATTTTCAAGTACCTCAAGGGTACAGCTGATCTAGGATTGTGGTATCCTAGGGAATCAGATTTTAAGCTAATAGGTTACTTAGATGCAGATTTTGTAGGATGAAAAATAGACAGGAAAAGCACTAGTGGAAGCTGCCAATTTCTTGGAGGCAGATTGGTTTCTTGGTTTAGCAAGAAACATAAATCAATTTCCACATCAAATGCAGAAGCAGAATATATAGCTGCAGGAAGCTGTTGTGCACAGATTATTTGGATGAAGAATCAGTTACTGGACTGTGGGTTGGAATTTTCTAAAATACCCATTTACTATGATAATCAAAGTGCTATTGCTATGACAGGTAATCCAGTTCAACACTCAATGACAAAGCACATCAATATTAGGTACCATTTCATAAGGGAACATGTGATGGAAGGTACAGTGGAATTGCATTTTGTTCCAACAGACCAACAACTAGCAGATATCTTCACAAAACCACTATGTGAAGCTACTTTTATAAGACTGGTAAATGAACTTGGAATGGTTTCAGGTTCTTTCTCAAAATATGTTTATTTTTTATTCTCATACATCAGACTTTATGATCAGTGTTTACATATTTTCTTATCTCAATGTAATCTGTGCTTAAATTGTAACATACTAAACACTGCTTGTTATCTGGTGTGATTCTATAAACTCTGAAAGTGTTTTGAATGTTCTGTGACTATTCAATCTAATGAGGATTATCTTGTTATATGATGTGCATTGCTGGTATTAAGTTATATGCATTTGAGAAGCAATTTGATTTTTCTTGGTGACTTTTCACATTCTCTGATTACTGGAGAAATACTTTGATAACAACATAAATTCTGATGGCAGTTGTAACTCATTTACACTGAGAAGCCACTGTCTAAAGAATTTCAAAAGATGCATAAAATAAGCACAAACAGTTGAGGTGGATTCTTGCATAACTTTATTCTACAGTAGACTTCACAATTTAAGACAGATTTTAAGCATTTTTCTTAGTTATGCCTTATTTCTAAGATATACTGAAGTTTATCAGACTTTAATCTTTATCCGATCATTTACACATACACACATTATCACTCCATATGAATGATGAAAATTACTGTGGTGATTAAGTTATTTCTGAAAAATAGTTAAGTATTATTTGCATAACTTCTAAGGACAAGTTCTGATGAAAGTTCTGATGAATAAACTCTGAAGAAACCAGTCAGTATTTGTGTGAAGAAACACATAAACAGTCATTCATTTTTTTGAGTATAGGAGCCATGTTCTGAAGACCGTTAAATTCTGATAATAGTCAAGTTCTGATGCAAATCCTGATGCTTACGTGGCATTATTTATTTACTTGACTTATTTGTAGTTTTTACTGTAATGATCATATTTATCAGAAAATAATTAAGTGAAGATAAAAACAGTGATAATCATTTGGTTAATGGGCTGTGTGTTTGTTTTGGTAACCGCATGTGAGCAATAATTACTGCACGTTTACCGTGCCCACTAATAATCTTTTGACTGTTTACATGCTGCCAGGTGTCACATGTCTGTTTTACTTCCAAAAAGAGTAGTTGAGTGGGAAGAGTATAAATATTAGAGATAAAAGATTATACAAATCTTTTACCTTATCTCTTACTTTAATCTCTTATTTCTTTTACTCTCTCTCTCTCTCTCTCTCTCTCTCTCTCTCTCTCTCTCTTTTTCTCTCTAATTTCAGACGGACTTTCTTACAGGCATTTTATCAAACACCTTGCAAACACACGTTTTTCACTTAATTTTTTTACAGAAATGGCACCTAAAGATCTTATCTTTGATGGAGCCAAGTTTGTCCCCAATAACTACATGGCTATTCTCAACAAGGACGAGGCTCCTTCAGAACTTCACTTCATTCAAGACTTTCTATCTCGAAGTGAAATTGGGTATGCTCTGATCCAACCACAACTTCTCTCAGGAAAACAAATTCTGGAGTTCTGGAGATCTGGGGTATATGATGATGGTGGTGAAAATGGGTCCCCAAGCATTATTTTTATAACAGGGGAAGATGAGCATTTGGTCACCCTGTCTACTATTCGACAAGCTTTATATCTGCCAGAAAACTGTACTTATAGTACACAAGTTGGGGAGTCAGCTCTTCAAAATATGATGGAAAATCTTGGGTATGAGAAATCTTTGTCCAAGCTGGAACAACTGAAGAGGCCCTACATCAGGAGGGAGTGGAGCTTCTTTTTCGACTACATTACCAAAGCCTTTGCCAACAAATGCTCCAACTTTGATGTTATTCCAATAATGAGTCAGCAAATTGGGTATGCCCTTCTTAATCAAACTCATTTTGATTATGCTAATGCTATTTTGGGTTTTATAGGTGATAGGATGAAAGAAGATAGCAACACAATATATTTTGCTAGATTCTGTCAGCTTATATATAATTTCTGTTGTTCTGATGCACCTCAAAACTTTAATAAGACAATTGAACCCTTTAAACTTCACAAAAGGGCTTTCACATACTTATTATTTGCTGATAATAAGAAGAATGTACTAAGACCCCTCCAAATTCCTCAATCAGTAAAATAGTTCTTAGTAAATTCTGATCCTCACACATACAGTACCATATATCCTGATGTAGCACCAGCACAACCTCCACCAACACAGCCTTCCAATACTCAACCACAGCCTACCATCAAAACCTACTTTCAACCTACAACAATCCTCTTAACCACAACCATCAGCACCTACTATCAGAACCTCACCTCTCAAATTCAAAACCTCTGGTACTTCTCAAAAAGTGCCAGTTGTAAAATCTGACAAATCCTCTAGGCCTAAAAGGACTATCTCTGTGCCTAAATCTCCACCAAGGAGAAGAAGAAGGATTATTCTGAGGGATGAATCTGATGAGGATGATCAAGTCCAGGTTCCTGCATCAGAACCTGTGACAAAAGAAGTTGAAAAGGTAATTTTTCGGAAGGAGGTAGAAGCTGAAGAGTCAACTCTTCAGAAGGAGAATAAAGCTGAGGGTTCTGGCATTTTGAAAAGGAAAAGATCTGTAAATTCTGATACAGATCATATCTCTCCACCATCCAGAAGATCAAAGAAGATAAGAGCATGTGTGCATATGGCACAAATTCAATTTGAAGATGCTTAAGATGTGGCGCCCTCCAAACCCGAGTCAGAAGTTTGGGGTCCACACACTCACCTTATTTATAACCTGCTTATAATAATGATAAAGATAATAATAATCTGCAGTGACCCTACTTACCAACTACCACGGACCGCAACAGGTTAAAGTATGTACACAAGCCACACACACACACTTATATTACAAACGACCAAATCCCAACTATTCACACTTACAACTGAATATTAAACATCATTACAAATGTAACACCCCCAAATCCGGGGTCAGGGAATCGGGTTGTCACGAGTTCCATTTTCCTTAATAATACTTAATCTTAACAATCAACCAACTACTGCGTACTGTGACCCCACAATATACACACACACCACAAGTTATAGTCTCATAGATGAATACCAGAAATAACACAAGTCATTTTATTCCACAATTATAAGTCATTACACCTCAAAAAGGTTTCTGAATAAATTTAAATATTCTTTACCATTATTACAATTCATAAATATACATAAGTCTGGTACATCAAAAGTTGAAAGCCTAGCCTATTGGTAGATCCTACTTCAGCTACAACGGCATCAACGCCTAAAGGAAATTACGGAATGTTTCCTATTCGCTCGCGAATTGGGAGCTTGATCCTGTTCATCTTGTCTATCTGTTATTGTGTGATGAAAGAAGAAAGCAAGGGTGAGCAACACGCCCACCGAAATAATATGTATAATAATTAACAATATATGAGCATTCTCATAGTACTCATGAAAGTCTTGGTCAAGAAGAAATGAACAAAGTTTGATCTCTTAACGCGACCAAGTCGCAAAATATTCAGTATATATGTACATATACTTTTCAAAATCTTGGAAGTCCTCTTCCATGCATAATAAATACAGAGTTCCAGTTTATAACTGTCTAAAAATATCATTGCAAGGTGATCTCATATATCTAACCTTGTCTCAATGTTTTTCTGAATATCTTAGACATGCATAAGATAATCATTTACTAGATATAAGTTTAAAAGATGAAGTTAAAAGATATTCCAATATACTTATATCTTTTCCGAATACTACTTGAACTACCACCGTTCAAGTTATAATTAGTTTCAAAAGTTCATCACGTAGATGAGACTACAAGACAAGATTTGAATAGATTCAATCTTTATAATATCATTCAAAAGAAATGAAGTTACGAGATACTTCATTAAGTCACGATATATATATCCATATATATCTCTCATACATTTCCTGAAAACCTCTGTCATGTAAAGTATGAACAGAGTTTGTAACATCCAATGAATTTTGGAAAGGAAAAGAATTTTAGCATAAACCCGATATCTTTCTGATCAGGCAAAGATACCAATAAGTAACCTTTTCTACTGTAGATGGATGAATTCCTCGCCGGTCATCACCCAGGCCGCATTAGGACCTCGCGCTAGACCGTTACCCGGCCAGTCACGCGTGGATGGACTGTCACCCAGCCTCTTACACCTTCATAGACCGTACCCCGGCCTGTCGCTTATGCCGACTCAATTAGATGGACTTACTTCCCGAACATTGGGCAAGTAATCAAATTGTTTTCTCAAAACATCAACCTCGTTGCGAATATAAAATACACCACAGAGTCGGATCCCTAAGATTTTTGAGTGAATATTCAATTCTCCTTCGAAAGGAAGATCTTAAATATGGAAACGAGTTTTTGGGATCCGCTCTAACTTTTAAAATCATTTTGAAGACTCGAAAACATTTTTAAGAATAGTTGGAGTAATGCTGATTTAATGAAATAAATCAGTCCCGATATATTAGAAAATATCTGAATATTATTATTTAAATAATATTCCCATAAGGATAATCCTTATAAATATAATTGAAGTAAAAGTTTTAAAACTCATACTTGAAATGAATAATAAATAACCAAAGATATACTTATACGAAAGTACGATCTTTATTTGAATAATCGAAAATAAGTTTGATTATCGAAACATTATTCTTTAATAAAATATAGAATATTATTTAATAAAAGAAGCGGAGTCATAAGTCCTCGAATGAATATTCAAAATAATATTCATTAAATAAAATAAGCGGAGTCATAAGTCCTCGAATGAATATTTAAGATAATATTCATTAAATAAATAAGCGGAGTCATAAGTCCTCGAATGAATATTAAAAATAATATTCATTAAATAAATAAGCGGAGTCATAAGTCCTCGAATGAATATTCAAAATAATATTCATTGAATATAATAAAGTTATCGAATAAACCTTATTCGATTAATAGTTTTGAAAACTATATCTATATATATATATAATATATATATATATATATATATATATATATTATACTCGGGAACATCGACTCCCGGTTTAGAAAAATGTTCATCTTTGGGTCCCCTATACTAAGGGTATATGCAATTAGTGCTTATCTCTAACATAGGTATTATGCAACTTATAAGCAATTGAATCAACAATTAGATATCAAGATTACGAAACAGGCATGCATATATATCATATCAACATGCTCCAATATATTGCAAGATTTGCTAATAACAATAATGCACTTATCACAAGATAATGCATATACATATATACATCACAACAACAGTATAACAGGTAGAAAACTTGCCTGAGTGCTCCGGGGTAGACTTAACCTTAGAGTGGGTCCGGTAACCTATGAACAACAACATAAGCCGGAATTAATCCCCGGTCGCTTAAGAAACTAGACTTTAACCAATTAGACCCCTAACGTTCGCTTTCACGCTTAATGATTCACTTAAGTCGCCCGAGTACCCTCGGCTCCACCATTTTTAATAAATTAACCATTAAGAGTTTTAAGAAGATTTTTTCGAAAGTACCCTACCAACTGCCTAATCCACTTTACATAATTGTTTCATACTCCAATTAGTCATTTAAGGTCCTTAATGTTGGGTCCCAATGTGTTTGTAGAAGGGGGGGTTGAATACAAACAGCACCGAATAATCGAATTAAATGCGAAATAAAAAATGTGAAACAAAATTCAAGTTAAATAAAAATATTATTAAACTTGAAAGGTGTTACAACAACTGTATCGATTACAAGGTATTAATCTCAATTCAATTATCACAAATCTAGAATAAATTCGACATGAACTTTTTCTATTTTTGCAATAATTAGAATCAAATGCTAAACACGATTTGAGATTAAGTTCTAGGGATTTTGATCCGCTAGATTGTTACACAAGAACAAGATAAATAATTCTAGTGGTTGAATTTAACATTAACAAACTAGAATTTAATCTTGATGATTTGCAGATGAAGAATAAAATGTTTCAAGGCGGCTGCTTTCTTTTTGTTCTTGGATGTTTTCTGTGTGTTTTGAATGACTTGGTCTTCTGCTTCTTTTATCAAACAGCCGAATGGAAAATTGATCTGGTATGACAATCCTTTGCTCAGTAAGACTTTCGGTGTGACAATCTTTAGAGCTAGCAAGACAATCAAAATGAACTAGCAAGACTTTCGGTATGACTATTGATTGTCATACCGATTGTCATATTAATTCAAATGAATTGTCTTGCTGAATTAATAAGTGATTTTAATCTAAATAATAATTCTATCAAGACACTCAACTGAATTAGCATGACTTTCGGTATGACTATCAATTGTCATACCGATTGTCATACTAGTACAATCAGTTGTCTTTTTAGAATTAAAACAGATTTTAACCAAATAAAAATTCTGAAAACCTTAATATTAATTCTGAATTAATTAATCAATTAATTCAATTAATCAATAAATTAATCTTTGTAGATATAATTTATTTTCTTAATTAAATTATATGACTTAATTAATTAATAGAAAATTAATACTAACCCTGAGCAACATCCATTCTTCTGACAATCTTCTGAAAATCACTGAGAATTATGAATCAATTCCACCACTTCAATGTTGACACTCGATGTACTGTCTGGTTCATGAGTGACTAACTTCCGTGATGTTTCTTCATGTCTTGACTTTGACACTTTGATTTTCTTCAGATTAAATCCTTGTAATTAATGATACTCTGACGAGATCTCTGTCACTTGATTAAATCCACGATCTTGATTTATATCACTGAGGCATGATCAACTTCTTGAACTTCTTCCAGTGAATTAACTCCTCAAGTCTGTAGATGAACCTTGTTTCTGAATCCTTTGACAGATATTACTTTGCGAGATCTCTCTGACGGTCGATCCACTATTTACTTATTACATTCTTATTTGAGTTGAGTTGAATCCTCGAATATACAAATAGGTCTATGACATATGACTTACAATCTCCCCCTATTTGTTTGTTAGACAATGACACACAAATACATAGAGGATAACTCAACTAACAAATAAGAAAAAGATATAAATATACATGCAAAGTAAATAGTAGAAAAGTTCTGGACTAGATTTAACATTTTCCAGATTCCAAGTAGATGTTCCTCTAGACTGAACATATCTTCAAGTAGTTTCATCTTCTTTTGTACAACCACATTTCCTGTTGAGAAGCACATATCTCTCTTGCTTCTCCCCCTATGAGAATCAACTGATTAAAGAAGATCACCTTCGTTTTACCACCTCTCCCGTACAATAGGATCCGCAGATAAAAACCAATGGTACTCCCCTAACAGCTTCTTCCCTTACTAGGAAATCACCTTGTGTTTACCACCTCTCCCGTACAATAGGATCCGTAGTTAGAAACAACAATGGTGTGGTGTAGTGTACATTTTTAGGATCTTTTTCTTCCTCCCTGCTATTTCTCCCCCTTAGTTGAGGAATCCTCCAAACTATTACTTAAGCTTCTATCTCCCCCTTAAAGAAGGAATGTATGCCGTCGTCTGAAGGAGTTCTCATATTTCACTTGGTTGGAAAAGAAATAACAAGTAGTTTCTTTTTCTTCCTCACTGTGAGTGTGTGATTGTGTTTTAGTGTACCTCACATGTGTTTCACTCTTCTCTCCACTCGTGTTTACACTCATTCTCACAAGTGTATCACTCTTCTCTCATAGCTCCATAATCCAGCTGTACCTGCAAGGAAAATCACCTTAGCCATCCTTAAGGAGGTCACAGGTGGTGCAATGGGAGTTCACAAATCCCCATCCTTGTTAAACTCGTCAGATGAATCTGAGTCATAATTTACAAGTTGCTAGTTTCCCTTTTAGGGTTCCAGATTTGAATTCTGGGAAGGTAAACAATGATCCAACGAATTTAGCATAAAGATCAAAGTTCCCTTCTAATGTCTGTGAAGACATTTCCTTGTGACTTATCAGGTAATATCTGAATCATTGTCAACAAGTTGCCGATCTGCACCTATGTCAGATCCACTATCCGCAGATGCATCCAGGGGATTTAAGCCTGGGGAGGTAGACACTAACCACTGACATATGGCCTTTGGATCAGTATCCTCTCCTAACACCTGTAAAGGCAATTGGTCCACTAACGAACCTTGAACAATCGAATCTGACCTTAAAATGGTCGAAACTCTTGTTTCCGTCAACTCATCCTTTGTGTGTGTAAGCTCTCCTTGTGCATCAAGAATTGTTTATGTTTGAAGTGGTGACACTACATCGGATACCTTGGCCGACAGGCAAAATTCAATAGACTCACCCTGTTGAGAGAATGAATCTAGTAACTGTTTTTGTGCCTTTTCAGCCATTACATCTTTTTGAGAAGATGTATGGGGGCTAGCAGTTGTCTCGGTTTAAATACTACTCATCTATGTAGGAGACAGAGCTACTGGGTTGACTACAGAACCTTCCTTATGTGGTGCACTAGGCACTATCTTCCTCACGCTCATTCATACTACATTTTGTGGTAAGAGAGTGTTGGTTGGTTCTGTTTTTGTGTTTGTCTTTACAGTCTGGGATAGACGTTGTGGGTTTTCAACCTCATGACTGTCAATGAAAGAAAGTCATTGGAGACTGAACCTGTAACACAGAATATATGGTAATAGAGAGAAAATGATTTACAATAGTGATTTTAAAAGATTTTACATGAAATAAGAAATCACTAATGTAGAAAGAAGTTTGATTTTGTTTTTCAATATGAATGAGTTTCTGATAAAACATTGATCACTTAAGGTAAAGTCTAAGTAATTCTCATTCATGTCAAAAGCTTACAAATATCTGCAACATAATGTTAACAAGATGTCATTGACCGATACTTGTCAAGTACTTTAGATACTAATTATTATGTTGCATGATAAAAAATATACCACTGCACATATAAAACTGTAGCTGCAGTTAGAGTGCCATACCATGTCGTTGACGATTGCTTGAGCAGTATACTAGTTCATACCAACCTGAAGTGAGATTGTGAAGAAGAGATTGCATAGTCCAATAGATCTGCTACTGCAAAGTCCATGAACTGTGGTGCACTGACTTCCTCTTTTAACTCACCAACCAGGAGTACACTTGTACACATCTTACTAGAGTACAATTCCAAGTGTAATGTGCAGCAGGTGCTTGATATGTCGTAATATTCCCAAGTCTCGTCACTGGTGCTATATGTTGGATACTGCTTCCTGATAATAACCTAGCACAATATACAAAATTACAATGATAACATTCCCAGCTTGCAAACAGCCATATCCCTCAGATAAACCTTTGCTGTTATCTCCAAAGGTAACCAGGGGGCCAGCTTTCTCAATCCACATTTGATAGCAGGGCTCTATCTCCGGTCATATGTCTTGATGATCCACTGTCAAGAATCCACACTACCGGTTACACCTGTTTAATGCCCTGCACTTCAAATGGATTAGACCTTCTTCGGAACCCAAACTTGGTTGGGCCCGGCATACTTGTAGAATTGTCCTTTGTCAGGCAAAACAACATTTTTAATTTTAACGATCTCAACATCCTCAATGACTGAACATTTGACCTTATAAATAGCCTTAACAAATTTCTGTTTAAGCTTAGGCACAAATGTCTCCTTTCTAGCCTTAGAAGGACTAGCAGTCTTAGACCTATCATGCTTCATGTTATTCACATGCTAACGAGGAGTAGTCTTATCATTAGACACATGCTTACCATTAAAATAAGCATACATCATATTAAAAGCACAAGACATACAATTAGCAACACCACATGCTTTATGAGAGTGATTAATAGCAGGCAATTTATGCATGGCAGACATGGCATTTTTGTTATCCAACTCATATGTGTCTGAGTTAGTCTCAAGTTGCTTTCACAACTTTGACTGGAACTTTCGACTCACTTGACTTGGAAACAATCTTCTCATTAGCATGATCCTCAGCACGTATTTCTTCTTGAATAACAGAAGAGGTCGCATCAAATGGTTCAGCAATTGATGCTTTATAGAGGGGTTCATCAACACCCTTAAGCACATGTGGTACTTCCCTCCCTTTAGCACAGACATGAGGATGGGAGTTTATGCCTAATTCTCCAATAGCAGCATTGTAATCATAACCTATTCCAGATGTTTGATTAACAGCTTGCTTACTATAGAACTCTTTAGCCTTCGAACAAGAATTGAAGTAGGCTCTAACCTTAGTCTCAAGACCGGTGATCTTGTCTTTGAGAATAGTTTCGAGTTTTCTATAACAGTCAACTCTATTCTCTAGAAAAGATACCTGTTCTTTTAATTTGTCTTGATTAATGTGCACAAGTCTTAATTCATTGACCTCTTTCTCAAGGTCTGTGATCTGTAAACTTAACAGTTCATTATCACGACGTGCACAATCTAAGTTACCTCTTAGATGATAAACCATTTCAGCATCAGAAAGTTTTACCTCTATTCTTGACGATGAAGCTTTTCCATCAACAGCCATAAGAGCAAGATTTCCTTCTTCTTCATCTTCACTATCAGTATCATCCCAGCTTCTTCCCTTTGCCAGATAAGCCCTTTCAGAGTTCTTTCTTACTTGCTTTGTCTTCCTACATTCTGTGGCAAAGTGTCCCAACTCATTGCAGTTATAGCATCTAATGGTGCTCCGATCAACCATCCCTGTTTTGTATCCACCACTGCTGGTGTTAGAGGATGAAGATCCACCTTTCTGGAATTTGTTGTAGTTGGACTTGTACTTAAGCTTGAGATTCCTCTTGAATCTGACATGGGAGAATCTCTTGACAATTTGGGCCATTGACTCGTCTTCCAATTGCTCCAGCTCTTCCAAGGAGTAAAAATCATCACTTGATTGATTTGTAGTAGGAGGATCATATTCTGCTACTAACTCATTTTCCTCACCCTTGGAAAACTGTACCATTCTTTCCAATTGTTGAGATTGCTGTTGTTGTTGACCTTCAGCTACAAGTGCAGTAGATGTGCTGACCATTCTATCCTTCCCGTAGACTTCCTTCTGTTGAATCTGCTCCAACTCATAGGTTTTTAACACTCCATAGAGCCTGTCCAAAGAAATCTCACTCAGATCTCTAGCTTCTCTAATGGCAGTGATTCTATGTTCAAGATGAGTTGGCAGTGTTAAAAGGAACTTTTTGTTGACCTCCCTGATTGAATAATACTTTCCATTGATGTTCAGGTTGTTGATCAACGCATTGTACCTCTCAAACACTTCAGTAATTCCTTCTCCTGGATATGATTTGAAATTTTCATATTCAGAGGTTAGGATTTCCAACTTGTTCTCCCTAACTTCCTCTGTGCCTTCATTAATTACCTCAATAGTTTCCCACATGTGTTTAGAATTTTTACAGTTCATCACATGTCTGTTCATCAAGGGATCAAGGGAATCAATTAATATTAATTGAAGGCTGGCATCCAAGGAGGCTTCTTCCTTCTCAGCAGGAGTAAAATCTTCGGGCTCTTTTGGATAGGTTCTAGCTTTAGTAGTCACCACACCATCTATTATTACCTCCGGTTCAATAACCATCGGAGTTTTTATACCCTTCCTTAACAAGTTTGAATATTTGGGATTTGCAACTTGTAAAAATAAGAGCATCTTCATCTTCCACATGATATAATTCTCTTTATCAAATTGTGGAATTTTAACGGTTCCAACTTTATGTGAAGTCATTATGAATTTTTGGATAAATAAAAATTCAAGGAGTTGAAAAATCACAAAAGTCTAGGATCTTGATTTGTTCGTTAATCAGAAGGCTCTGATACCAATTGTTGGGTCCCAATGTGTTTGTAGAAGGGGGGGTTGAATACAAACAGCACCGAATAATCGAATTAAATGCGGAATAAAAAATGTGAAACAAAATTCAAGTTAAATAAAAATATTATTAAACTTGAAAGGTGTTACAACAACTGTATCGATTACAAGGTATTAATCTCAATTCAATTATCACAAATCTAGAATAAATTCGACATGAACTTTTTCTATTTTTGCAATAATTAGAATCAAATGCTAAACGCGATTTGAGATTAAGTTCTAGGGATTTTGATCCGCTAGATTGTTACACAAGAACAAGATAAATAATTCTAGTGGTTGAATTTAACATTAACAAACTAGAATTTAATCTTGATGATTTGCAGATGAAGAATAAAATGTTTCAAGGCGGCTGCTTTCTTTTTGTTCTTGGATGTTTTTTGTGTGTTTTGAATGACTTGGTCTTCTGCTTCTTTTATCAAACAGCCGAATGGAAAATTGATCTGGTATGACAATCCTTTGCTCAGTAAGACTTTCGGTGTGACAATCTTTAGAGCTAGCAAGACAATCAAAATGAACTAGCAAGACTTTCGGTATGACTATTGATTGTCATACCGATTGTCATATTAATTCAAATGAATTGTCTTGCTGAATTAATAAGTGATTTTAATCTAAATAATAATTCTATCAAGACACTCAACTGAATTAGCATGACTTTCGGTATGACTATCAATTGTCATACCGATTGTCATACTAGTACAATCAGTTGTCTTTTTAGAATTAAAACAGATTTTAACCAAATAAAAATTCTGAAAACCTTAATATTAATTCTGAATTAATTAATCAATTAATTCAATTAATCAATAAATTAATCTTTGTAGATATAATTTATTTTCTTAATTAAATTATATGACTTAATTAATTAATAGAAAATTAATACTAACCCTGAGCAACATCCATTCTTCTGACAATCTTCTGAAAATCACTGAGAATTATGAATCAATTTCACCACTTCAATGTTGACACTCGATGTACTGTCTGGTTCATGAGTGACTAACTTCCGTGACGTTTCTTCATGTCTTGACTTTGACACTTTGATTTTCTTCAGATTAAATCCTTGTAATTAATGATACTCTGACGAGATCTCTGTCACTTGATTAAATCCACGATCTTGATTTATATCACTGAGGCATGATCAACTTCTTGAACTTCTTCCAGTGAATTAACTCCTCAAGTCTGTAGATGAACCTTGTTTCTGAATCCTTTGACAGATATTACTTTGCGAGATCTCTCTGACGGTCGATCCACTATATACTTATTACATTCTTATTTGAGTTGAGTTGAATCCTCGAATATACAAATAGGTCTATGACATATGACTTACACTTAACCAAGGTTTCAAAGTAAGGTGAGGAGTAATGGTTTGTTCGTGAAATGCCGTTACTTAAAATGGTCGTTTCTCCTAAACTGTACATCAGATTCAAGCGAACCACATATCAAAATGAAGCTCGTAACATGAACTATCTAAACATGGTAATGGTCAGTTCATGGTAGTGAGTGTTTGGGTGCAAAAGTTAAGCACAAAAAAAGTCTAAGGTAAATCGGGCATTACGACGGCTATGTTTACGCGATTACCAAAGTTTAAACTACTCCAATCAACCACAAATCAACCACAAATGAACCCATAACCACCAATACCACCAAACTTCATCCAAACCTTACTAACTCAGTCCATAACCTCATGATTTTTCCAACTTATTCAATCTCAAACAAGAGCTACTAACTATACTTAAGGTTCATCAACCAACAACCAAGATTTATAACCCAAAATCATTACAATTCCAATCAAACTCTAAACATACAAGAATCATGCTCTCATGAACTATAACAAACAAAACCAAACCTAATACGCAAAGTAAAGTTAGGGTTTGGAGGGGTTATACCTTCCTTGGAGTGATTAGAGTAGCTAGGAAGCCTTAAGAAGCCTTGAGATAGCTTCGGAATGCTTGGATCTTAAAGGAAATCAAAGAAAATAAAGTTAGAAATCTTGAAAAAACTATTCATCATCTTCTTCCTTGATTTATTGGAAGAGATTCATGAAGAAATAGAAGCTTAAACTCCTAGGATATGCTTATCTAATCATAAGTGACCTTGGGTAATTACCTTGCAAATTAACAAAGCTTGGATCTTGATTTTTGGAATTTTTCTCCTTGAAATGATGAAGAAGCCGAGAGTAGATGTTCTTGGGAGAGTTCTTTCTTTGTTGAATGTGTTTGTGGTGGAAAATGAAGTGAATGGGATGTTTGGGTGATTTTTTGGTTGATTAAAGTGAGTGGAGTATGACTAAGCATGACATCACCTTGGTGACTTCACCATTTGCCACTTGTCACCACTTGGTGGTGGAAGCAACTTCTTATGCTAATCCTTGATTAAATGATTGATTAACATCCTTAATCCTTGCACTAAACTCTCTTGCATTACTTGTCATTTAATTATTTTACGACTCGTTTATCGTTCGTTCTTACTAATCGTTTGAGGGATCATATTCGGGATCTCATTACTTGGGTTCCCCTAAACCTTTCTCAATATTTTATATTTCTTTTATGATCCTCTCTTATAATCCTTGAATTTAAATCCTTTTAATCATGTTACCTTATACTCAATTCTTTCGGTATCTGGTTGATTTTCGGGAAAAATCCAATTGTTCGAATTTGGATTCTGACGATCTTTACATACACTTATATACCATATGGAGTACTAATAAGATCTCAGAATATCAATAAAAGAACTCATACATAGTGTGGCATGAAATTTTTCTTAATCAGCATAATCAGCAAAATCACTATTCACAAGTGTTTCAAAGATTCCAAAAATTGGGGTTATTACAGTCTCCCCTCCTTAAAAGGATTCCGTCCCAGAATCAGATAGAAAATGAATAGGGATACTTTCTTAGCATTGCACTTTCTAACTCTAAAGTCAATTTTCCAACATTGTGGTTCTACCACCAACTCTGACTAGTTTGATAACCCTTCTCCTAAGCACTTGTTCCTTTTCAATCTATAACCCTTCCTGGTTGCTCCATATAGGTTACGTCTGGTTGCATGTCTATGCGCTCATACGCCCCTATTTGTCTGGCATCTGAATTACACTTCCTTAACATTGATACGTGGAACATGTTATGAACTTGCTACATGTTCGGGGGTAGGGCTAGCTCATATGCTAACTTCCCAAAACGTCTTAATATATCCAAGGGTCCAACAATTCGTGGGCTTAGCTTTCCTTTCTTTCCGAACCTCATCCATCATTTCCAAGGGAATACCTATAACAACACTAGGTCCCCTACTTCCTATTCTTTGTCCTTTCGTTGTCAAATTAGCATACTTCTTATGTCCATCTTGGGCTATTACCAACCGTCCTCTAATTAGATCTATTATATCCTTGGTCCTTTGGACCACTGCTGGTCCGAGCATCTTGCGCTCTGCAACATCATCCTACCATAAGGGAGATTGACATTGTGTTCTCTCAAGGATCTCATAAGGCGATATCTCGATACTGACATACGATCTATTATCGTAAGAAAACTCAATCCGCGTTAAGTGATCATTCCAAATTCTTTCAAGTCTATTGCACAGACTCTCATCATAGCTTCTAGCATTATAGCTTTTGCTTCTCAATACTCCTTCTTTTCTTGTTCATAATCGCTACTATCTTCCGTTCCTAATATTATACTGGTTATACTTTTGCTCGTTAGCGTTCTATAACCTTTTAATAACCACGTCAACCTCAGTATCACGAACGCGTTTCCATTCCGAATACCACCATAACTTTACTACTCCTTTTTCAGCTGTTTCTATTTTCCAAAGTTTGATCAATCATATAGGAGTAAAAGAATTTATTGAGAGATCACTATGATCATGAACACTTGTTATATCGCATAGTTAGTACAGAAGGTGGCCAGCCTTTAGTACTTGACAAGCAATTAAACAACATGTGGTATCCTACTAGGCTTCTATCACACAGACAGATAGTCATTCGGCAATACCTCCCCTTCGGGAAGGGTTGTTCTTCTCAGCTTACATGAAATGAAAAGAAGAGAAAAGAATGAACTGAAGAGAATTGTATATATATAAAATATACTGCCACAAAATATCTGGCTTGGAATCTACCTCTGAACTATAGAGGTTTGTCATAGGAGAACAAAATATATGTGTATATATATCAACATCAAGTATTAATAACATCGCAATTCACGTGCTTAAATATTTTTGCTATTCCGTCCATCATTATATGGACCCATGCTCTTCCTCGAGCCTATAAACAATCACCGTTGAAACTCCCTCGATAACAAAAATCGAATCTGGGATTTCATTCTAGACATCATCGTTACTAGAATTCTATGCTTGCACCGCAATCTTCATCGTATAGTAATACGACTCTCTATTCATAAGAGGGAATAAATATATAATATGTAAATACTCCAATAGGTAGTCTGTCAATTGATAACTTATATATCAACACGACCCGATTAGTGGTACTCAATCTCAACATCCATTCTAATACAACTCTTACGGTTGTAATCGACTCATTACTCGCAGAATCATTGCTGCATTACTATGGTCCATCGCTGACCTACTGTAGTCATTCATTTTCTAGGAAATCTTAATAGCTAACCATACGAAGTCCATACATGTCGTATCAAATTCTTCTAAGGAGGCAACATAATCACCATTCCATGATTCATGAAGAACACTCCTGAACTTGGCGTATATATGACACGAAGCAGATAAAATTGCAGAAAAGTTTCAATAAAAGCAACGATAGCAGGTTAATACCATTATTAACCATATGTCTTTATTAGGAGACATGAAGCTCAAAGGTTCATTTAGTCCCTTCGTAACATGGTCCTGGCTTATCTCAAGATATGACCTTATAAGATAGATAGCCCGCTCACGGAGATTACATAAATTAAATCTTTACCAAACTACTATCACGGTTGAGTATCACACAATCATCAGAAGGAATGTCAATCTTTCAACCCATAATAAAATCTTCACGGCTTTAAGCATTATCACTGTATTCCTCTGGCACGAGCGCCTATAATTGTCCTCTTACATTTAAAGTGTCGGCCACCTCTTTGGCCTTTCTTGATAGTAAAATTTCCTTACAATCAATATCATTTTAACCACCTCCAATTAAATTTTCTACCTCATTTCAAATCACTGCTTGTGTGAAAATGCTCTTCCTTAAGCATTGGTGAGAAAAGAAAAAAAAACATATCACCATTTTTCCATAAGTTATTGCCTCGGTCTTTAGAGGTTAACATTATCATGACTGACTCTTGATCATACTTAGGACGTCTCTTATCTTGGGTCCTTCTTGTTTTCACCAATCCCGACTCTCATTTGGTCGATCTATACTTTCTTATGGTTCAACACGTGCCCCACCTGGCATTATTATAATTACGTCACAATTCCTTTATCAAAATTTCTATTCTTGAGAACTTTGAATATTACCTTTCTCCTTGTAAAACCTCTAAGGTTATCCTTAAATCCTTCATCATTTACTCCCTAGGTACATGGCATATTAAGATACCATTTACTAATACTAGAACCATTGTCTATATAGTTCTGAAAACTTTCTCCACTAATCTTTAAAGGTTGTTGTTACCTTGATCCTTTCCAATTCATACTGTCAAAACTCATGCCGTCCCTATTAATGGCGAAATGCCAACTTTTATGCATTCCCCTAGGATTCATCTCAAGTTATCGAGATTCTATCCTTAATTCCACCTTTAAAAAGGTACATGCATCCTTCCATGGATAAATAAAGTCATATTTCCCTGATAAGGGTATCTTATTCAATCATTTCCACCTCGATAGTCTATACCAAATTTCACAATAACATCCTTATTCAAGTTGATGTCAATCCATATGGCCTCCAAAAGATAAAAAAATGGTTATCCACTTTTCTTTCCTAATTTGGTAATGATCACATGGATGTTCTGGAAGATATTAGTCGTGTTCAACGTGAACTTCTTCTTAATAAATCCTTATTTACTTTTGTTGTTTATCTCAACAGTCATCTCAATGTTGGGATATCTTTTGTACTTGGTGTCTCCCTTTCGGGTATCAAGTCACATGTGTTACATACACTTTCCATTTTTGAAGGTTACTTCCTTCATCCAATTTCCTAATTTCTTACTTTCTTGTCTCTTCCGTCTATCCGCGTCTCATTATTTATCCTTCAAACTATCTCAAGGTTTCCTCGAATCCTCCCAACTTAAAGGGGATAATATGTATGTATCTCTTATTCCTTCAATCATCAACTTTAACTCATGGTGAATCACCCTCATCCTAAAGATTACATACTTTTCTATTTATAATTTCTATGAGTCTTTAGGGTTTCCTCATACCCAACTCCCTTATCATTCCTCAAACTTTATTGCCTTTATATTCCTTTCCACTTCAGTTTCTTTTATTTTCGTTTCTATTACAACCATTTCATGAACCAACACAACATAAGCATTAATTTCAAACATCACGTCGTTCTAGGATTCTTGTCATCAGAACGAATCTTGACAACTTTTACAATCTTAGATTCATAATTTATCATACTCGTCCGCCTTTGTTTCGGCTCTAAAGCTTTTACACTATCTCCATAACCTTGGGAATTACTTTCCCGAAAACAATTGTCTGAACTTTAATCAGTTTATTATAACCTCTGGCTCCGTGCCTTTCTTGGCCTTTCACCAACGGGTGGCCTCTCTCTTAGGAAGGTAAGTGACAAAAACAGTCTTTTGTGCTTCGTCAATCATTTAGAATCTCAAATGATTCCTGTATTTCCTTTAGCCAAGCTCTTGCCTCGACTGGGTCAACTTGTTCCTTAGAACTCTGAGAGCTTAGCGACTTAAAGGTCATGAAAGGATTTCCTACCGCATTGTTTCCTCAAGGTGGTGGTTGGGAATAAGAGTATAAGTTCTGTTTAGACAGGTCCATGAATTTCTGTATAAGAGTACCGTCTCAGGTTTCCTTATCTTGCTCGACTTCTGTTTTCTCAGTATGAAATGTTTCATCCTTCTCCCATAATCAGGGTTATCTTATACGTTAAAATCCTTGTTTTTCATTTCATTATGTTATGGTTCCTTTTATCTTGATGGCGACCTCCCTGACTATCACATTCAGGGTTTGCCCTAAATCTTATTCTTCGAACTATGACTTTCATCTAAGATCCCGTCCTTAAGCTCTTGAACGTTTGGAACCAAAATTCTGTAGGAACACCTCATTATTCCATTATCATCTTTCTCGGTATTAATCTCTTCTCTATTTGTTGGCTCCCTGCCTTCATTCATCAATTTTTCTTGGCACAATATGATCTTCTCCAATAATTCGGGCTGTATTGCAATCTCAAACAGCTTTTCGGTACCGGCTCCGGTTACCTTCACTTTTATTTACATTTTCCCAAAATTTCTTATCAATTCTCCCAAAGACATTATCATCTTGAGTCTTTCCTTTCTAGTAAGGGCGTTAGCCACCATATTGGTTTTCCCTGGATGATAAAGAATCTCATAATCGTAATCCTTGATTTAGCTCTAACCACCTCCTCTGGCGCATGTTGAGCTCATCCTGCGTGAAAATGTACTAGAGCACTTATGGCTTATTTAAATCTCGCACTTCTCTCCATACAAGTAGTGCCTCAAATCTTTAGGGCAAAACTATTGCCACGAGCCCAAGCTCATGGGTGGGGATATCGAATTTTATATTCCCTTAATTATCTTGACGCGTACGCGATTACCTTGTTGTGCAGTATAAGAAGCATCCTAATTCCTTATGCGAAGCGTCACTACACATCACAAAATCTCCTTTTCCATCCGCCAACGCCATCATAGGGGCCGTCACCAATCTTTGCTTCAGTTCTTAAAAGATGTTCTAGCATTTCTCTGTCCATTCAAACTTCTCAGTCTTACGAGTAGCCGCGTTAAAGGGGCTACTATCTTTGCAAACTTGAACGAACCTACGGTAGTAACCGCCAATCCTATCTCTGGTAGTCACTCTGACTACGGTCATTAATTCCTTAGCAATCACATCTTCAGTTTTGTTAGGATCCTTCACAAGATCCTCCTCAGCAACAAACCTTTCTAGGAAAACATCCTCAACCGCTACATCCTCAATATGAACATCATCTGGTCCCTTGTTAGGACGCTCTATCAGATCCACAATCTGATCTACAATAAGTAATAAAACATCATCGCACTGTTGCTCCTCAACCTCAGGGTTCGGAGTCCCGCTACCATATACGATAACAAACAATGCTTTTATCACGATATTTATAAGGGTTCTCATAAGGGTTTTAACTGTCAGTACTACGTTAGGTAGTCCGACTATGAACTTGGCAAGAGTTCTTATTATCTTAGTGAACTTATTATTTTAATGTCACATCATCTCTGAGGTTTATAACGCTTGGCTCTGATACCATTTCTGTAACACCCCCAAATCCGGGGTCAGGGATCCGGGTTGTCACGAGTTCCATTTCCCTTAATAGTACTTAATCTTAACAATCAACCAACTACTGCGTACTGTGACCCCACAATATACACACACACCACAAGTTATAGTCTCAGATATGAATACCAGGAATAACACAAGTCATTTTATTCCACAATTATAAGTCATTACACCTTAAAAGGGTTTCTGAATAAATTTACATATTCTTTGCCATTATTACAATTCATAAATATACATAAGTCTGGTACATCAAAAGTTGAAAGCCTAGCCTATTGGTAGATCCTACTTCAGCTATAACGGCATCAACGCCTAAAGGAAACTGCGGAACGTTTCCTATTCGCTCGCGAATTGGTAGCTTGATTCTGTTCATCTTGTCTATCTGTTGTTGTGTGATGAAAGAAGAAAACAAGGGTGAGCAACACGCCTACTGAAATAATATGTATAATAATTAACAATATATGAGCATTCTCATAGTACTCATGAAAGTCTTGGTCAAGAAGAAATGAACAAAGTTTGATCTCTTAACGCGACCAAGTCGCAAAATATTCAGTATATATGTACATATACTTTTCAAAATTTTGGAAGTCCTCTTCCATGCATAATAAACACAGAGTTCCAGTTTATAACTGTCTAAAAATATCGTTGCAAGGTGATCTCATATATCTAACCTTGTCTCAATGTTTTTCTTAATATCTTAGACATGCATAAGATAATCATTTACTAGATATAAGTTTAAAAGATGAAGTTAAAAGATACTCCAATATACTTATATCTTTTCCGAATACTACTTGAACTACCACCGTTCAAGTTATAATTAGTTTCAAAAGTTCATCACATAGATGAGACTACAAGACAAGATTTGAATAGATTCAATCTTTATAATATCATTCAAAAGAAATGAAGTTACGAGATACTTCATTAAGTCACAATATATATATCCATATATATCTCTCATACATTTCCTGAAAACCTCTGTCATGTAAAGTATGAACAGAGTTTGTAACATCCAATGAATTTTGGAAAGGAAAAGAATTTTGGCACAAACCCGATATCTTGCTGATCAGGCAAAGATACCAATAAGTAACCTTTTCTACTGTAGATGGATGAATTCCTCGCCGATCATCACCCAGGCCGCATTAGGACCTCGCGCTAGACCGTTACCCGGTCGCTCACGCGTGGATGGACTGTCACCCAGCCTCTTACACCTTCATAGACCGTACCCCGGCCTGTCGCTTATGCCGACTCAATTAGATGGACTTACTTCCCGAACATTGGGCAAGTAATCAAATTGTTTTCTCAAAACAGCAACCTCGTTGCGAATATAAAATACACCACATAGTCGGATCCCTAAGATTTTTGAACGAATATTCAAGTCTCCTTCAAAAGGAAGATCTTAAATATGGAAACGAGTTTTTGGGATCCGCTCTAACTTTTAAAATCATTTTGAAGACTCGAAAACATTTTAAAGAATGTTTGGAGTAATGCTGATTTAATGAAATAAATCAGTCCCGATATATTAGAAAATATCTGAATATTATTATTTAAATAATATTCCCATAAGGATAATCCTTATAAATATAATTGAAGTAAAAGTTTTAAAACTCATACTTGAAATGAATAATAAATAACCAAAGATATACTTATACGAAAGTACGATCTTTGTTTGAATAATTGAAAATAAGTTTGATTATCGAAACATTATTCTTTAATAAAATAAAGAATATTACTTAATAAAAGAAGCGGAGTCATAAGTCCTCGAATGAATATTCAAAATAATATTCATTAAATAAAATAAGCAGAGTCATAAGTCCTCGAATGAATATTTAAGATAATATTCATTAAATAAATAAGCGGAGTCATAAGTCCTCGAATGAATATTCAAAATAATATTCATTAGGAGTCATAAGTCCTCGAATGAATATTCAAAATAATATTCATTGAATAAAATAAAGTTATCGAATAAACCTTATTCGATTAATAGTTTTGAAAACTATATCTATATATAAATATATATATATATATATATATATATATATATTATTCTCGGGAACATCGACTCCCGGTTTAGAAAAATGTTCACCTTTGGGTCCCCTATACTAAGGGTATACGCAATTACTGCTTATCTCTAACATAGGTATTATGCAACTTATAAGCAATTGAATCAACAATTAGATATCAAGATTACGAAACAGGCATGCATATATATCATATCAACATGCTCTAATATATCACAAGATTTGCTAATAATAATAATGCACTTATCACAAGATAATGCATATACATATATACATCACAACAACAGTATAACGGGTAGAAAACTTGCCTGAGTGCTCCGGGGTAGACTTAAGCTTAGAGTGGGTCCGGTAACCTATGAACAACAACATAAGCCGGAATTAATCCCCGGTCGCTTAAGAAACTAGACTTTAACCAATTAGACCCCTAACGTTCACTTTCGCGCTTAAGGATTCACTTAAGTCACCCGAGTACCCTCGGCTCCACCATTTTTAATAAATTAACCATTAAGAGTTTTAAGGCGATTCTTTCGAGAGTACCCTACCAACTTCCTAATCCACTTTACATAATTGTTTTATACTCCAATTAGTCATTTAAGGTCCTTAACCAAGGTTTCAAAGTAAGGTGAGGGGTAATGGTCTGTTCGTGAAATGCCGTTAGTTAAAACTGTAGTTTCTCCTAAACCGTACATCGGATTCAAATGAACCACATATCAAAACGAAGCTCGTAACATGAACTATCTAAACATGGTAATGGTCAGTTCATGGAAGTGAGTGTTTGGGTGCAAAAGTTAAGCACAAAAAAGTCTAAGGTCAATCGGGCATTACGACGACTATATTTACGCGATTACCAAAGTTTAAACTACTCCAATCAACCACAAATCAACCACAAATCAACCCATAACCACCAATACCACCAAATTTCATCCAAACCTTACTAACTCAGTCCATAACCTCATGATTTTTCCAATTTATTCAATCTCAAACAAGAGCTACTAACTATACTTAAGGTTCATCAACCAACAACCAAGATTTATAAACCAAAATCATTAAAATTCCAATCAAACTCTAAACATACAAGAATCATGCTCTCATGAACTATAACAAACAAAACCAAACCTAATACTCAAAGTAAAGTTAGGGTTTGGAGGGGTTATACCTTCCTTGGAGTGATTAGAGTAGCTAGGAAGCCTTAAGAAGCCTTGAGATAGCTTAGGAATGCTTGGATCTTTAAGGAAATCAAAGAAAATAAAGTTAGAAATATTGAAAACACTATTCATCAGCTTCTTCCTTGATTTATTGGAAGAGATTCATGAAGAAATAGAAGTTTAAACTCCTAGGATATGCTTATCTAATCATAAGTGACCTTGGGTAATTACCTTGCAAATTAACAAAGCTTGGATCTTGATTTTTGGAATTTTTCTCCTTGAAATGATGAAGAAGCCGAGAGTAGATGTTCTTGGGAGAGTTCTTTCTTTGTTGAATGTGTTTGTGGTGGAAAATGAAGTGAATGGGATGTTTGGGTGATTTTTTGGTTGATTAAAGTGAGTGGAGTATGACTAAGCATGATATCACCTTGGTGACTTCACCATTTGCCACTTGTCACCACTTGGTGGTGGAAGCAACTTCTTATACTAATCCTTGATTAAATGCTTGATTAACATCCTTAATCCTTGCACTAAACTCTCTTGCATTACTTGTCGTTTAATTGTTTTACGACTCGTTTATCGTTCGTTCTTGCTAATCGTTTGAGGGATCATATTCGGGATCTCATTACTTGGGTTCCCCTAAACCTTTCTCAATATTTTATATTTCTTTTATGATCCTCTCTTATAATCCTTGAATTTAAATCCTTTTAATCATGTTACCTTATACTCAATTCTTTCGGTATCTGGTGGATTTTCGGGAAAAATCAAAGTGTTCGAATTTGGATTCTGACGATCTTTACATACACTTATATACCATATGGAGTACTAATAAGATCTCAGAATATCAATAAAAGAACTCCTACATAGTGTGACATGAAAATTTTTCTTAATCAGCATAATCAGCAAAATCACTATTCACAAGTGTTTCAAAGATTCCAAAAATTGGGGTTATTACAACAAACTTTACAAACTTAAACTATCCCAAAAGCTGTCAGCTAGCTTAACTCGATCAACCTGGACCCCTAGCTTTCGCACTGGTTGGGGATCCTCGCTACCAATAGGTTTCTTCTTAATTGGAAAAGAACATAAACAACATCGCATAAATGAGCTAACTAGCTTAGCAAGTCACATTGACAAGACTGAGAATCATCATCATCAAGTGAAAAGAGTAAAGGTATCAAGTGAACAATGATTAATGATTTAGAATTGGATATTATATTTTCATTTTAAAAACCAAGGTTAGGCTGCTGATCAGTCATGCACTAACCCCGAGCAAGGCACACAGCTCTGCTCTAATTACTGGATCCACGACACACATGGCCTAACTTGACCACCAATCTGGTCTGACCACGAATTGTTAGTCCCTAACAATGCAACAAAAATTACAGAAGGGGGGTTGAATGGAATTCTTGAAACTTTTTCACAAAGATATAAAATGTTCTATCTTAATAATATATAACTATTTGAATTGATTTACAAACTACGGAATAATAACTTGGAATGAATTAATACACAAGTAATTAAAAACACAAGTCTTTAAAAACTTTGTGGTGGATTTGAATGTATCCATCAGAGATATATATTATATATCAAGAGAACTCTGTGTAGCAATTAGCTCACAGTTGCTTACAAATTTGAACAACTAAGTTTTCAGAGAAATGCTAAGAATACAACTTACAAATGTTTCTCTGAGAATAATCTTGCTTAGTCGCATACTGTTTTATTTGCTACTTCTTGGTTTATATATCACCAAGATTACAAAGTAATAAGACAAGATAATAAAATAAAATCTATCAAGTCTAATACTATGCTGCTTCATTACTCTATTCCAGCATCTTTGAATATCTTCATAATAGCATAGAAATGGCAATGTTTCTTTATTCTCTAAAACCTAGTTGAATAGGCTTCCACATTCCATTTGCATACACTCGACACATGTGACTGTGTTGTCACTGTCAACATATGTTTGAATTCTTTATCCGTCGGGTTCATGATCATCCGTCGAGTTCATGATCATCCGTCGGGTTGTCTTGTTGATCATCCATCGAATGACATTGTTGTTTATCCGTCGGGTAGCAATCTGGCACTTGACTTCATTTCATTTATGCAGAATTACAAGACATCATCTATGTACAATTAATCAACCTATTCTGCATATCTAATTAAAGTCAACATGACTTGAGTACTACTTACAGAATCTAAACAATGTGTATGTAGAAATGTGCTACAGACTTATTGTTACATAAGCTACTCACTCGATGGATAATAAATCATCATCCGTCGGGACTATGTTGAGTCATCCGTCAGGACTATAATCCTTATCCGTCGAGTGCTACATTTTTCACTAAGTAAAATCTACTAAGGTGTTTTGTTAATGAAATCATCAAGTTCACAACATATTCACAACAATCTCCCCCAATTTATGTCTACTGGAATTGTAGCCATAAATTAAGAGAAACTTGATGATAACAAAACACCCTAAAAATACAACTTTAAAAGAAAGTGGATAATACTATAAAGTGCTTCAAATAACAAAATGTACAAAGTTTTGCTCACAGTCATTTTCAAGGTGCTCCTCTAGCCTAAGTAGATTAATCTATTTCCTTGAAAATCATCATCCGTCGGGACTATATTGAGTCATCCGTCGGGACTATAATCCTTACCTGTCGAGTGCTACATTTTTCACTAAGTAAAATTTACTAAGGTGTTTTGTTAATGAAATCATCAAGTTCACAACATATTCACAACAACCTCCCCCAATTTATGTCTACTGGAATTGTAGCCATAAATTAAGAGAAACTTGATGATAACAAAATACCCTAAAAATACAACTTTAAAAGAAAGTAGATAATACTATAAAGTGCTTCAAATAACAAAATGTACAAAGTTTTGCTCACAGTCATTTTCAAGGTGCTCCTCTAGCCTAAGCAGATTAATCTATTTCCTTGAAGATCTGGATCTCTTTCCAAGCTTTCTGTTGTTTTCCTCTATCTGATTTTGGAGTTGTCTGTGGAATTCCAATTCATCAGATTATGAGATATTTAGCTTTTCTTGCATTTCCAAAAGAGTCTCATTGCTAGAGATGCTCAATTGGTCTTCTAATCTGAAAAATATTCTTACTCCTTTGTCATCCATGAACTCCATCAGCCAGTAGGGCCTTAGATGCACTTTTCTCCCGGTGTAAGGAATAATTAGAGTCTTTGGGAGTGCATCTTTAGCTCTAATACTCCTCAGTTATTCAATCTTCTTTAGAACCAGTCTTCTTGCAGTTACATTGAATCCAAAGTTCTTCTTAAATGATGAATAAACCTTTATCAGTACAACATGGCTTTCTTGAAGGATCCTGTGAAGTGGCCATTGAATCTCCTTTCCTCCCTTGTACTTGAAAACTAACCTTTCAGGTAGATTCCTGTAGGCATCAATCCCTCTCACTTCTTCTAGTTCATTTAGATAGAGATTAAGATCAGAGAATTCCTTGATGTCACACTAGTACATGTAATCTCCCTTGTTGACTTTGGATTGTGCTTTAGTTAGAGATTTAGATTTGAGAGGTGACAACTTCACTTTCTTGACTGCTCTTGACTTTGTTCTTTTTGGCTTGCTGAGGACTGGCAAATTGAAGTCAGGAATTGGTAGACTCTCCCAGTCTATTGGTTCATCCTTAGGCACAGTAGGTTCACCATGAATGTTCCTGTAAGGATCCACCACTTTATGTCTACAAATACCACAGAGAGTTTTGATGCTTGAGTTGTAGTTGGAGTGGATTCCTTGGAAAACTGATCCTCCAATTCCTTATCAACAAAATCCAATTTCCTTTTGGTTCTTTTGGCCAATTCCTTGTATCTTTGAGGTTTCTTCTATTGTGGTTCAACTTGCTTCTTTGGATCCTGAGATTCAGTGATTTCAGATGGCTGAACAGGAATTTGTTGTGTTGGTTTCACAGCTTGTAGCCTGGCCAAGATAGCAGCCTGCACTTTCTTTTGTTTAGCCTTTTTAGCATCTAGAGCAACTTGCTTCTGTTCTTGCTTCAATCTTGCCTTTTCTTCTCTCTTTGCTTGAGCAAATTGAGGATGTCTAGCCACCACACAAATTTCTTTCCCATTTCTGAAAACTTTAGCAATTCTCCTTTTTAAAGCTGAATCAGCTGGATCCTTGTAGAAGGCAATTGATCTTGACAAAAGCTTCTTCTCATCAGCCTTCGGTGTCTCATACACTCTATCCAAAGGGTTCTTTAATGATGATTTTGGATAGTTCACCCTTGGCTTCAGAATTATTTCAGCCTTGGGAGATTTGATGCAGGATGGCTATCCTCTTTCCAGATAGTTCATGCTCATTTCATTCACATAAATCTGTTTGACTTGAGAGTGATGAATGGCTGACTTTTCTGGCTTCTTTACTAGCCCAAACTTCTTTTGAATGTCCTCATCAATCTTCTCCCAGTTGATTGGCTTCAACTGCTCCTTTTCAGCTGCTCTTATATTGGCTGCTGCTTCATTTATCAGATCAATGCTGTCTGTAACTAGTGGTTTGGTGAATGCAATTGTAGGCACAATTACTTTACTGATTTGAATGTTAAACTGTTTCTCCCCCTCACTTGGTCCTTTCTCCCCCTTTTTTTATCATCAAGTTGAGTAGAGGAGGAGGTTTGTGTAGCCACCAGTTTCTGAAGCAAGTCTATCTGTTGAGCTTGATGCAGATGAATGGCTGTTAGAGATGCTTCCATAGCTGACATTCTTGTATCCAAGGCATCTATCTTTGTGGCAAGATCAGAATTTTTCCTGAATTGTCTCTTGATGTCAAGCATTGTAGCTTCTGGAAGCTTAGAGTCCATCTTGTCAGAAATAGCCTTTTTCATTTCATCAATATCAACCTTGATGGTGTTGACATCTCTAGCATGTTGGAAGCCTTGAATCTATTGTAGTTGCAGAGAAGCAAGATGTGCTTGAAAGAGCTTCTTGGTGTTGGCATTTGTAGTGGTTTGAAGAGCAGAATTTGTTTGATTTATGAGTTGGATCAGGGTTGTCTTGAAGTAGTGTTCATCACAATGTTTTGAAAATGCCCATGATGGCATGCGTGATCTTGAACTGGAACCTACTTCTCCCCCTATGTCCAATGGCTCTTCTTCACTATCTCCACCTTCATCTCCAAAGAAATCTGCTGAACCACCAGTCTCATAATCAACATCACCAGCTGTAGAGGGAAAAACTGTGATGACATCCTTAGCTCTTAGCATTGAATGAGTGGTATGCACCAAATTGAGCATCCTTTCTGCATTGTCATTGCCCTGTTCAACTAGAAGTTGATAAGCTGGAACATGGTGAGTAAATGCCTCAGCATCAAGGGAGGTGGAATCTATAACAGCTTGAGGTTGCTGAGATAGTCCCTCCCTGTCTGCATCCTGAAAATTCATTAACTCACTAGCAATGACATCCATCCTTATAGCTCATGTACCTGCATTTCTCTCTTGTTCTCTCTTTTGTTGCATCAGGGTCTCATCCTGGCTCCCCACCCTCACACCCTCACCTTCACCATCTAAGGTGGGACTCATCTCACTCTTTTTTTCCAATCCTGAAGAAATGGATTGCAGATTTTTACTCTTTTCCTCTCCTTTTTCCTGGGAGCAACCCAGACTCTCACTTATAACACTCTCTTCCCTCAATTCCTAAGAGTGACTGTACAACCACTAAGTCTTCTACACTAGAGATCATAGATGAAATTTGAAGTTGTGCAAAGACACCCGACGGATGAGGAATATCTATCGGGTTAGCAGTTTGACTATCCGACAGATAAATGCTATTAAGCTTATCCGTCGGGATACAATCACTACTCGACGGAGGAGCAATATCCATCGAGAGAGTATAAATGAATGAACTTGGAATTGAAACTATTGTGGACTCTGTGCTGATTGATGAGATTTTGGGCACAGATGTTTCAACAATTCCTGAAAGAATTGGCAAGTGAGCCAACAAATCATCCAAAAGATGATGCTCACTTGCACTATATTTTGGCTTCCCCAACAAAGTTAAAGAAGGGGAATCAAGAATTGATGTGTTGATCATATCCACATCCAGAGAGTTTGTGGGAGAGTTTAGTGTTTGAGGTGCTTCTATAACTAATGATTTTGGTTGTGACTCCACATTTATTAGAGCCACATCAAACTGAATTTGAGAAGGTGCAGTGACTGTGTCTTTAGCACCAGTTTACACAGTGTGTGAACCCTGTGCATCCCCAAAGGTTTTGGATTTCTTCTTTCTGGCATGAGTTTAGGGTGAGCTAGTGTCCCTTACCCTTTTGACATGTGCTCTTGGTTGAGAGCTTTGTTCAATAGTCATATCATTGTGGGAGGATGCAACTAGAAATGAGCTTTTATCCTTATTACTCACTGCAGTTTGTTGGGAAACTGCAGTGTGGCTAGGCTGGGAAACACTCACCTCTCCAACCTTATCCTTAGGGTTTCTTTTATGTTCACCCTGTCCCTCACCTACCCTACCCACCTTCACACTCCCCTTTTAGTTTTGGTGGATTTTGCAACTGGCATCTTTTGAGAGATACCAGAGGGGGCTTTCTTTGATTTGGATTTTGAAATTTTTGATGGTTTAGTAGCTTGGGTAAGCAACTGTTGGGTCATTGACACAGTTGCCATAGCTACACTAGAATTCAAAGAAATCTGTGAGGTTGGAAGAGTAGGGACATATGAACTTATCTCACTTACCTGAGGTGCTTCCATTACAGGGAAATAGAAGAGTGGCACCTCCTTGTGATGGTTTGCCCCGTTTAAAACTGCAATAATTCTTCTCTCTTGAACCCAACAATCTAATTTGTTGTTTGGGTTCTCAAGCACAATTTCCTCAGAGAGGTGGTTAGCTAACATCATGAAAAATCTAGCATAATAATTATTTTTAGCCCTCTTATTTAACTCCCCTAATTTAAACCCCAACTCAAACAAAATAAGATCACTAAAATTAAAGAACTTATCTGTAACTAGCATGTAGAACATGTTAAGCATAGAAATATTGACAGAATCAAAATTACTGATTTTACCAAAAAAGACCTTGGTAACTACATCACTCATGAAACTCCATTCTTTCCTAAGACCCAACCTCCTAATATCACTTAACTTAGAAGTAGAGAGTGCATAGTTCATGGAATTAAGCATATTAACAATATCAGTATCTGTGTGTGGTGAGGTCACTAGTATTATCAGGAATTTTGAAACATGCTTTAATAACATCACTATTGATACATAATTCCTTACCTTTAATAGTGAGTATGATGGTCTTATCAGTAGAGTTGTATGTAGCAGTCGTCCACATCTCTTCAACAACCTCACAGAAGATGGTGGGTGATTCTAACATTATATAGCTGAGTTTGCAGTTCTTCATAAAATCCATCATTTTGTGGTAGTCACTTGAATGTTGAATCCCCTTGTTTACTAGAGCCGTGAAGTTATTTTTCTCATAGATGTATCCAGTTTGTGACATGATCTTGACTACTGGTGCCATTGTTAGAGAATGGAAATTGCAGAGATAAAGACGATAGTTGCTTTTGAGAGAGAGAATTTATAGTAGATAATTTGAGAATGATAAAAAAAATAATGGAAATGAAATAAGCTTTTATACTATCTCAAAAATAATAAAGTAAAATAAAGTAACCAATGAAAATTTCCCAAAATAGCCGTTTAAAAATAAACTGTAAAAATTCCATCAATTATCCGTCATGTTATGCTTACAAACTGTAAGTATACTTGATAGATAATGTTCAGGAAATTAACGGCTAAGATTTAGACAATTCGACGGATGAGAGTAAGTTAGTTATCCGTCGAGTTATAAAATATTCCAGAAAAATAATTAATTTTTATTTAAAAACAGTATTCCGACGGATGATCAAACTCGATGGATAAAGATCATCCGTCGAGATGTAAATTCTGACTTAGCCAAAATTCCATCTAAGACTGAAAAATCAATTAAATTTCTGGCCGTATTACAACTTGCAAATTATCTGAAAAGATTTAAGACTCTGATATTGATTATTAAATTCTCTAATATTAGACTTCAAAATTTTATGATCATCAATCCCTAGTGATTTTAGGAACTAACTATGAGCCTATCAAACCCCATAGGGTCTGACCCAAATCATTAGAACCAAACACATCTCAAATTGCATCCTTACCTTGTTCTGATATATTCACCATATTTTGCTCTAATTCACCTAAATTTCTTGAGATATCAACTTGGTGGTCAGACAAAATTACCACTTGGTATTGGAGTTGTGTTGAGAATGAGGGAGATAGTGCCAAGAAGCACCACATAAGAAAGTAAAGTTCATCCCTACAACTATGTCCCTCACAAAGTAGTAGAGTATCTAAAACTCAAGACATCTGTAAGCCCATCTATATTCTCTCAAAAGAATATAGAGCTGAAAAGGCATATAAACCATTACTAGGTGCATTCTCCCAATAGAATGTTATCTATTGAAATTCTTCTGTCAGCCAGGGCATCTGAATGAGAGTCACTACCCATTGATTTAAATATTTCTTATGCACACGTGAGATTCACACACAAGGAAGGTAATGATGAAGCAATTAAGATTAAGATCCTAGATCTGTGATACATTTTACTATGCTATGATCTATAGATTGGTTTTCGATTATGGACCTTAGTGGTTCATCGAATCTGATAAGTCTTCAAAGACATCAGAAGAAATCATTGATCCTTAATGGCATATCATTGATCATTGATTATCTTCCCAGAATTCAAATTTGGAAATGATTTTGACTATCGACAAAATTGTAACTTGTAAATGAGGACTCATATATTATCTGACGAGTTTATAAAGTATACTTTGTCATGGAAGTTGAGGGATACAAGGAATTTTGCCACTCAAAAGAATCCTAATTTCCCCTCTCAGAAGTAACATTTCTAAATCTTTTGACTGAGAGTTTCCATCATTGAAGGTGGAAGGTAGCTTTTCTATGAAAAGGATTTTCTTGTAGGTACACTTGGATGTTTAGAGTTTTGAGTGAGTGACACACTGTGAGACTGAGCGACAAACACTTGAGTGTAGAGTGGAGTGAAACACATTGTAAGATCACTAAACAGATTCACACACTTGCACTATGAGGAAACGGATAAAAACCATAATCTCTTCACTTGGTTGTATGATCCTAAGTATCTATTCTGATATATTTTGAAGGAATACTCAACTAAAGGGAAAAGATTACAAAGATTTTACAGAAGAATAGTCTTCCTTATACTAAGAAGGAGAGTTTCCAACTTTATTGTACTAAAGGGGAGGTTCTTATCTTAGGGGGGGGGGGAGATTATTGGTTATGAGTTCCAAAATGTTTTCTATGTGCTATATGGGAAGATTGGAAGATTGAAGACTGAATTTGGAAGACGTATATATTTGCAACTTTACATAAGGGAGAGAAGAATCAGTTCTCTGCTGAAGCTGATGGTTTATAAAAGATGCAGAAGGTATAAGATAGTATTATTTTCAAGTCCAGAGATGAATGTTGAAAGATAATTGAAGATATATGTTTGAGGTTAGTTGAGTTATCCTCCAAATTGTGGCTTCTCCGTTATTATTTAACTGTCAGGTGTAACAGTCAAATAGGGGGAGATTGTTGAGCAAGATTGTAGCTGTATATATAACTCAATAATGTTGGTTTGGATAACTCAATATAGAACCAGACTTAAAAATAATCTATGTTCCACTAGACTCAGTACAAAATGTTTATTGGGTATATACATGATGATCTTGGTAGCTGTAGTGAAGAAGATGTGAACAAAGGTCCGCATAAAGTTCATTATTGTGTTCAGGCAATGGAGGATTAAGGTTGAAGTCATTTAAATCAGTTATCAGGGTTAGTGTTAAGACCTAAAGGATTCTATGTGAAGTTGATTGTATCTGGTAAAAGACTTGACAATGATTTATAAAGATTATAGTACGAAGGCCTTGGAGCGGAGCTAGCCGCTTATGAACCATACCATTGCACTAGGCGTTGGTGATTTATGAAAGGAAAATAAATATTATCATTAGGAAGATTGTTAAGTGAGGATTCATATCTGAATATGCAGGTTATATGGTTTATACGAGGACTCAGAGAGAAGACTTGAAGACATGACAGTTTAAAGGTTATAGTGCTCTATAGAAACTAAGTCGAACTGATCACTATCTTATAGTAGAATCCACCATGGCCACTGTATTACTTATCAGAAGTAATAATCTTAAAGTACAGATCAAAATCTAAGTACCAGAGTTGGTCTTGACCTAATAGGAGAAACTGGGAAGAAACTAGAGTAGAAACTATCTCAGAAGTGTTTGTACATTGCTATAGGCGCCGGTGGGAGTTATTATGGGCCTTGTAGGAGAAACTTAAGATTCTTTTTAAGTCAAGAATGCATACGAAGAGTAGTAGGTCGCCAGTGTAGTCTCAATAGCCCTTGTAGTTGCCACTTAGGATAAAAAAAACTAAGTACAAGTGAGTTCCTACCAAGCAAGTGGCGCAATTGGAATTTCATAGTACCTAGATGGCACAACTGAAGAATATTTCTACGGTAAAATGAACATTATGAGGCAAGTAGGCGCAAGTGATGGGTGTAGACTTATTGGAGGCGCAACTTGACTCTTCTTAAGTTTATTTTCCAAGGCAAAAATACTCTACAATGTGTTCATAGGTGCAAGTAGTATTGATGATACTATAGGCACAAGTGGGAAGATAAACTAAGGCAAAATTCTCTTAGAACCATCCTAGGCGCAAGTCATCAATTCAAGATGTACATGGACACAAGTTTCATCCAAAAAGCAAGCTGTCAAATTCAGCTACTTGGTTATTATGGGAAAAACTCTGGGATATGGCAATATCAATCTTGGGAATGTCATCATTGAAACAGTAGCTCTTGTCTCAGGACTTAAACACAATCTGCTAAGTGTGAGTTAAATCTGTGACAGAGGTTATCATGTGAATTTCTTTGAAGAACACTGTGAAGTTGTAAACAATTCTACAGGCAAAGTGGTTCTGAAAGGTTACAGGCATGGTAACATATATGAAGCCAGAATTTCAACAAGTTCTGATGGTTCTGCAATCTGTCTGTTGAGTAGAGCATCAATTGAAGAAAGCTGTAATTGGCACAAAAGACTCTCTCATTTAAATTTCAACAACATAAATGAGCTAGTAAGGAAAGATCTTGTGAGAGGGCTTCCAAAATCAGTATTTGCTCCTGATGGCCTTTGTGATTCATGTCAAAAAGCAAAACAAAGAAAATCTTCATTCAAGAGCAAAACTGAATCTTCAATTCTTGAGCCCTATCACCTACTGCATGTTGATCTATTTGGTCCAGTCAATGACATGTCTATTGCAAAGAAGAAATATGCTATGGTTATAGTGGATGAATTCACAAGATACACTTGGGTGTATTTCTTGCACAAGAAGAATGAGACTCCATTTACTCTAACTGATAATGTCAGACAGCTGGATAAATTGGTCAAAGATTCTGTCAAAATTATAAGAAGTGATAATGGCACTGAGTTCAAGAATTTAATAATGGAAGAATTCTGTAAAGAGCATGGAATTAAGCAGGAATTTTCTGCACCTAGAACTCCACAGCAAAATGGAGTTGTAGAAAGAAAGAACATGACTCTCATTGAAGCTCCACGAACTATGCTTGATGAAGCAAAGCTACCAACCTACTTTTGGGCAGAAGATGTGTAGACTGTTGTTTTACATAGAATGCTACACTCATAAACAAGCATGGAAAAACACCATATGAGATGGTGAAGAAAAAGAAGCCCAATCTGAAATACTTTCATGTATTTGGTTGCAAGTGTTTTGTTCTTAAGACTCATCCTGAACAGCTGTCAAAATTTGATTTAAAAGCTGATGAAGGAATTTTTGTTGAATATCCACTTTCCATAAAATCCTTCAGAGTCTATAGTTTAAGAACAAGGGTTGTCATGGAATCTATCAATGTATCTTTTGATGATAAGCATATTACCGGACTTGAAGATTTCAATGATCATGATCAGCTGAGATTTGAAAATGAAGATTTAAATTCTGATTCTGTAAATTTTGATGACTTAAATCCTGATCCTGTAAGATCTGACGGGTTAAGTTCTAATGTCATTGAAACTGTGGTAACTACTCCAAGGGAAAATGCACCTGTCCAGGGGAGCAAGCTGAAGATCCTTCCATAACTCAAGACTCTGAAGAAGCATCAGAACCTATCACTGGCTCTTCAAGTTCTGATTCATCAAGTTCTGATGAGCCAAAATATGATAATTCTGGAAACTTTTATACTTCAAATCCTGAAGGATCCTACTCAAATTCTGAAGTTTCAGAGAGCATAACTACAGGGGGAGCATCAAAAAATGCTGATGGAGACAGCATGGATCATGGGGGAGGATCCAGTTCTAGAAATCAACTTCCATCTGCAAGGAAGTGGACCAAATCATATACACCTGACTTAATAATTGGAGATCCTGAAGCAGGTGTCAGAACTAGAACTACAACATCAAATGAATGTGTTTGTCATTCTTTTCTATCTCAGACTGAACCAAAGAAAGTGGAAGAAGCTCTTCAAGATGCTGATTGGGTGCAAGCAATGCAGGAAGAGTTAAATGAATTTGAAAGAAATAAAGTCTGAACCCTAGTACCAAGACCAAAGAACAGATCAATAGTTGGCACAAAATGGGTGTTCAGAAACAAAACTGACAGTGATGGCATAATTACAAGAAACAAAGCAAGGTTGGTTTCCAATGGCTACTCTTAACAGGAGGGCATTGATTATGATGAAACTTTTGCACCAGTTGCAAGATTGGAAGCCATCATAATCTTTCTGGCTTATGCTGCTCACGAAAAGTTTAAAGTCTTTCAAATAGATGTGAAAAGTGCTTTTCTCAATGGAGAATTGGAAGAAGAGGTATATGTTGAACAACCTCCAGGCTTTGTAAATTCAAAATTTCCAAATCATGTCTACAGGCTTGATAAAGCACTTTATGGCCTTAAGCCAGCTCCAAGAGCATGGTATGAGACTTTAGCTCAATTCCTTCTGGAAAGTGGATTTCACAGAGGTACAATTGATAAAACACTGTTCTATCTCAACCATGGAAAGGACTTACTTTTGGTACAGATATATGTTGATGATATCATACTTGGTTCTACAAATGCCAAACTCTGTGAAAGGTTTGCAAAGCTAATGCAGTCAAGATATCAAATAAGTATGATGGGAGAACTTAGTTATTTTCTGGGACTTCAAGTCAAGCAAAATGAAGAAGGTACTTTCATAAATTAATCCAAGTACACCAGAAATTTACTCAAGAAATTTGGAATGCAAGATAGTTCAACTGCATCCACTCCCATGGCCACTGCAACCAAGTTAGATAAAGATACTGGTTCATCAGTATATATTACTAACTACAGAGGTATGATTGGTTCTTTACTCTATTTAACTGCAAGTAGACCTGATATCATGTATGCTACCTGTCTTTGTGCAAGATTTTAGGCTGATCCAAGAGAACCTCATCTAATAGCTGTGAAAAGAATTTTCAAGTACCTCAAGGGTATAGCTGATCTAGGATTGTGGTATCCTAGAGAATCATATTTTAAGCTAATAGGTTATTCAGATGCAGATTTTGCAGGATGCAAAATAGATAGGAAAAGCACTAGTGGAAGCTACCAATTTCTTGGAGGTAGATTGGTTTCTTCGTTTAGCAAGAAACATAAATCAATTTCCACATCATCTGCAGAAGCAGAATATATTTTTGAGATGTCATGTCTAATATGATTTGTGTTTAGTTTTCAGATCTTAACAAACAGGATATATCAGGACTTACTGAAATCAGGAGTTACTGAAGTCAGAGCTTAATATCAAAACTTAAGGTCATATCAGAACTTAAATGCGGGAAGACTTTTAGTTAAGGAATGAAGCTAATTTACAGGAGAAGATTGAGACTAAAATAATAGAAGATATGCATGGAAAGAGTTAGAGGACTAGAAGACTTGTAGAAGATATCTGATTGATATACTTTAGGAGACAGAATTGTATTCCATATCAATTAGAAGTTATCTTGTAACTGTGTACTATATAAACACAGACTTAGGATTTACACTATATGTGTTATCATTATCGAGAAGATTATACATTATAACCTAGCAGCTCTTAGTGATATTTGTTCATCACTGAGAGAGAACAGTAGTTCATATTGTAACAGAGTTTATTGAATATACTTGATTTTGTTACATACTTGTGTTAAATCGATTTGATTGTATAAAGACTGTATTCAACCCCCTTCTACAATGTTGTGTGACCTAACAAAGTATGCATATTCAATATTGCTTCAGGGAATATCATATTTACTCTTCATCCTGAACTGCTTCTTTAACCCGAGCAATGTCAGAGGTTAATTCCAGTTCATCAGCTCAGAATGCTTCATTAATCTTCATTCTTTGATGAGCTTGGCTGATTTCTTCTTCTTTACATTTTTCTTCAGTATCATGAGCTTGAACTACTGTATAGATTGGATCTATTAGTGTTTGAGATTTAGATTTCTTAGATACTGACTTCTTCTTTGTAACAACTTTGGCTTTAGGCTTTGAAATATTTGACTTTTTTTATATTCTCTTTTCCTTTAAGCTTTCTGTCAGCAGTTCCAATAACATGTGATCTGAGAGATCTTTCATCTTCTGCCTGACTGATTTCCCTTATAACTATACCTCTGGTTGTTTTGTTAAAATGATCATCTTCATAAAGTACTTGAAAAATAACAGCAATATCAACATTTGCTGTCTTCATAGAATTCTTGAAGTCTTCCTCCATTTGCCTTAGTTGTTCAAGATCAACTCCAGGATTTACTTTTGCAAATATTCTTTTACTCACCTTAGAGTCAAATAATTGAATCTTTGGATCCTTGTAGAACATAATTGTCTTTCTTCCTTTAACTTTCAGAGTTTGAAGATATTGATTTGCTTCAACACCAACTTCTTTCTCTAGAATACCTTGGTCTTCATCAACAACAATTTTGACTTGTGAATATTGTTACATTTTAGTAGTCGCAGTCAAATCTTCTACTCTTCTTTCATTCCTCTTACTTTCTCCTCCTTGTGTAGACTGAAATCTAGTGATTGCTTTTGATGAACCACTAATTCCCACTAGATCTTCACCTCTTCTCCTTTCACTTTCCTTATGTCCCTCCTTATTACCTCCATCAGGATTTTCATCATCAGTACTTGTCAATGTCAGCTGCTTGCATTTAGATTTAACAATTTTCTCCCTCTTTTTGACATCATCACCAAGCAGTAGAGAAAGAATTAGCTCTATTGAATTCTGTACTTCTATAAGTTGATCAGACATTTGAGTTTGTTTAGCTTCCAATCTAGCTTGACTGGCTTCAATTTTAGTTTGCTTGACAACTATTGGTGAAATTTGTTTATGAATTTCCTGATGAGTAGTTAGCTTTGAAGCAATCAATGATTCTTTGATCTGATTGATTTGAGTAGTTGTTCCTTCATGAGCTGTGTGTAAGGATCTGACAACTGAAATTGATACTTTCAGATGATTCAGCATATCAGGATTTGTAATATTCTGTTCTGCTGTTTCCAGATGTGCAACAGCTTGTGTTCTGGAAATAGGATATGTACCATCTTTCCAATGAGTATTCTAGAGATTATCATAATAATCCTGCTTCTTCTTAGCATCTAACTCTTTCAGTTTCTGTTGTCCCACATGGATATGCATATCTTCAGGGGAAAAAAGATCATCACCGGATCTAAAATAACATTATAAATATTAGCTTCTTCACCATCATTAGATTCTTCAATAGCAACTAGATTTTGCACTAATTGCTGAACTTCATCACCAGCTTCAACATGTAGAATAGAATTATAAATTGGTGCAATATATGATCCCGTAGCTTTAGAAGCTTCCACACCTTCAGCAATTAATTCCACATCTTCAAGTATTGTAGATAAATGAATTGGAGCTTCAAGATTAACTTCCAGGACCTCAGTTCCTGTAGAATGCTGTGGTAATTCTGAAATGGATGAAACTTTATGAATGGAATGTTGGGCTACTACATCTTCAGCAACAACAGGGATTTCCTCAGGTGTTGGAAAAGTAGAGTAAATGGACTATTTTTTTAATAAAAATAGGGATTGTCTGGTGGAATAGTAGAATGTATGGACTGCAAGAAAGTATCAGTACTTAGACTTACAGGGAGATTAATAGCCCTTGGTACGTTAAAGTTTACTTGAGGTTCAACAGACTGTTGTTCAGCATCTGTTTCTTTAGAACTCTGAGCACCGGTACACATATAGAAAATAAAACTTAATCTCTCTATTCTTTTACAGTAGTCTCATTACTCCTCACACCACACATCTCATGACGTTTAATAGTCAGAGCTTCCTCACAAGGATTACTAAATCCTATCTCTCATCTACCTCTCCTTTTTCCAGGAAGGATCATGCCTCTCTTAAATTCAAATGCTATACTGGATTTCCTGTCATTGCAATAGCACTTTGATTATCATAATATATAAGAATAGAAAAATAGTCTAACCCATAATCCAGCAGCTGATTCTTCATCCATAGAATCTGAGCACAACAGCTTCCTGCATCAATGTATTATGCTTCTGCAGTTGATATGGAAATTGACTTTTTTTTCTTGCTATATCAAGAAACCAATATGACACCAAGAAATTGGAAGCTTCCAGAAGTGCTTTTCCTGTCTATTTTGCATCCTGTAAAATCGGCATCTGAATATCCAATTAGCTTAAAGTCTGAATCTCTAGGATATCATAATCCCAGATTCAAGGTGCCTTTGAGATACTTAAAAATTCTTTTCACAGCTAATAGATGGGTTCTCTAGGATCAGCTTGGAACCTTGCACATAGACATGTGGCATACATGATATCAGGTCTACTAGCAGTCAAATATAGGAGTGAGCCAATCATACCTCTGTAGTTAATTATATCTACTGAAGAACCAGTATTTAAATATAACTTGGTTGCAGTGGCATTGGGAGTTGATGCAGTTGAGTAGTCTTGCATTCTAAATTTTTTGAGTAAATTCCTAGTGTATTTGGATTGATTTATAAAGATCCCGTCATCAATCTGTTTAACTTGTAACCCTAGAAAATAACTCAACTCTCCCATCATACTCATTTAATACCTGGACTGCATTAGCTTTGCAAATCTCTCATAGAGTTTATCATTAGTAGATCCAAAAATGATATCATCAACATATATATGTACTAATAACAAGCCCTTACCATGATATTTATAAAAGAGAGTTTTATCAGTTATACCTCTAGTGAAACCACTCTCTAACAGAAATAGAGTAAGTGTTTCATACTAGGTCCTTGGAGCTTGCTTCAGTCGATAGAGTGATTTATCCAGTAAGTAGACATGATCTAGATACTTTAGATCAATGGACCCTGGAGGCTGCTCAACATAAACTTCCTTTTCAAGTTCTCCATTTAGAAATGCACTCTTCACATCCATTTGGAACACCTTAAACTTCTTGTGAGCAGCATAGGCAAGAAAGATTCTAATTGCCTCAAGCCTTGCAACTGGAGCAAATGTCTCATCATAATCAATGCCTTCTTATTGTGAGTAACCCTTTTCAACTAGTCTTGCTTTATGCCATGTGATAATGCCCTCACTGTCAGTTTTGTTTCCGAACACCCACTTTGTGCCAATTATAGATCTCTTCTTTGGTCTTGGCACAAGAGTCCAGACTTTGTTCCTTTCAAATTCATTGAGTTCCTCTTGCATTGCTGTGACCCAGTCAACATCTTGCAGAGCTTCTTCAACCTTCTTAGGTTCAGTTTGAGATAGAAAAGAATTGTAGATACATTTGATTCTGAGTGGTTTTTCTTGTTCTTACACCACTTTCAGGGTTTCCAATGATTAAGTTAGGTGTGTGTGACTTGGACCATTTTCTTGCAGATGGAAGTTGACTCCTTGAAGACGAACCTCCCCCTTGACCCATGAACTCTCTGTTATTTCTTTGATTTGTACCTGTGACAACCCGGGTCAAATCCCGAACCTTTTTTAAAAACCGAGTCAAGTCCCGATTACGAGTCTGAAATAAGCCGAAGCATACTATCCTGAGTGCAGCCAACTTGGGTTATGACAAGCCCACCATAGACCCCCAAAAGATCATGATTTGTTGATGCACATAGTAGTAGTACTTCACCTTATAAACTAAACAGAGGCCCTAAATCTCCTTGATGTAGGACTGTGGTGTTACAAACTCCCTCACTTAAACTCCTGACGTCCTCGTCAGGCCCGAACAGACAGCCCATAGGACCAAGATCGTACCTCTCTAGCCATTGTGGGATAATACCGGCTAGTTTCGTGTCCCCACCTCCGGACCTCTGGCCATTATGGGATAATACCACCAGCCTTCGTGTCCCCACCTCCGGCAACTTGACGCATCAATCTTTTGAGAGTCGGCTCTGATACCATATGTGACAACCCGAGTCAAATCCCGAGCCTTTTTGAAAAACTGGGTCAAGCCCCGATTACGAGTCCGAAATAAGCCGAAGCATACTGTTCCGAGTGCAACCAACTTGGGTTATGACAAGCCCACCACAGGCCCCCAAAAGATGATGATTTGTTGGTGCACATAGTAGTAGTACTTCACCTTATAAACTAGATAGAAGCCCCAAATCTCCTCGATGTGAGACTGGGGTGTTACAGTACCACTATTATTTCCTGATGCTCCCCCTGAATCAGTGTTTCCATTGTTATCAGTTTTTGACTCATCAGAATTTGAGGAAGATGAGTTTGATGATCTTTCTACTGATGTTTCTTGAGTTGAATCACTTGTAGTAGTCTTGGGATTTGAGTCATATTGCTCCCCCTCAACATATGCTTTAGTGGTAGAAGAATTTCCACTATTCTGTGGAGTTTTAGAGCTTTGAGTGATATCAGGATTTACCGTATTAGAGTCAGGACTTAAAGATTTAGCAGAAGGTACTTCATTTTCAAATCTCAATTTGTAATGGTCATCTGCATCTTCTAGACCTTTATCTTCTTGTCATCAAAAGATACATGTATAGATTCCATCACTGTTCTTGTTCTCAGATTGTAAACTCTGAAGACTTTTGTAGACAATGGATATCCCATAAAAATTCCTTCATCAGCTTTCAGATCGAACTTGGTCAGCTGCTCTGGATGAGTTTTGAAAATAAAACACTTACAACTAAAATTATGAAAGTACTTAAAATTTGGTTTCTTTCCCTTCACCATCTCAAATGGTGTGTTTCCATGCTTGTTAATCAATGTTGCATTTTGTGTAAAGCAAGCAGTTTGCACAACCTCAGCCCAGAAATAGGTAGGCAATGTTGCTTTCTCTAGCATGGTTCTTGCAGCTTTCATAAAAGTTCTATTCTTTCTTTCAACAACTCTATTTTGTTGTGGAGTTCCAGGAGTAGAAAACTCTTATTTTATCCCCTTGAGTTTGCAGAACTCTTCCATAGAGCTATTCTTGAATTCAGTTCCATTATCACTTCTGATGATCTTCACTTTGTATGTTGATCCTTTTTCCAGCTCCCTCACATGATCAAGAAGAATGGATGGAGATTCATCCTTAGTATGCATAAAATACACTCATGTGTATCTTGTATATTCATCAACAATTACGAGTGCATACCTCTTCTTGGCAATTGACATAACATTCACTGGACCAAAGAGCTCAACATGAAGCATATGATATGGTTCAAGAATGGAGGATTCTGTTTTACTCTTGAAAGATGTCTTCCTTTGCTTGGTTTTATGACATGAATCACATAAGCCATCAGGAGTAAACACTGCATTGGGCAATCCTCTCACAAGATCTTTTCTCACAAGTTCATTGATATTGTTGAAGTTGAGGTGAGAAAGTATTTTATGCTAGTTCCAGCTGTTTTCTATAGATGCTCTACTCAGTAGACAAACTTCTGAATTATCAATTCTTGTGGAGACCTTGGCTTCATATAAACTACCATGTCTTACATCAGTCAATGTAATCTTGCCATCAGACTTATTGACAATTTCACAATGCTCCTTATAAAATTTGGCATGGTAACCTCTGTCACGGATTTGACTCATACCGATCAGATTATGCTTGAATCCTGCAACTAGAGCTACATTTTAAATGATGACATTTCCAATTTTGATTTTGTCATATCCCAAGATTTTTCCTAAGTTGCCATCTCAATAAGAAACGCTTGGGTCAGCCTTCTCCTCAAATTCTGATAGCATGGATTTATAACCAGTCATATGTCCTGAGCATCCACTTTCCAAGACTAGAGCATTCCTCCTATCACCCTGCAATTAGTAATTTGAATCAGTTAGTATTTTTAATGACCTAGACTTGCTTGGATCCTTTGGCCTTTATAAGTTTGTTAACATATGCAACATAACACGTTTTATCAAAGTTTATGTTAGCATCCTTACTATCAGTATTTATAGATGCTGAAATAGATTTTTTATTTAATTAAAGAGGGTTTCAGTTTATAATAATCATAATACAAATTGTGATACTCTTTACATGTATAAATAGAATGTCAAACACTGCCACAAAGAAAACAAGGACTCTGTGGTCTATATATAACCGTTTTATTCCTAAACTCTGATTTAGAAGAAACAACATATATCTTTTTATTATTCTTGCAAGAGTTAGCAAGATTATTAATGCTACCACAGTATGAGTAGGTCTTTCTAAGTGCATTAGGCGGAGTTACATAATTTCCATTCTTATTAACACCTACCTTACCATTCCTATTTTTCCTAGACCTTTTCTTCTTGTCTTTCATGTGTAGATCCTTCAGCTTTTGCTTAAGCTGTTTTTGAGTCATTGAACTAATATTTACTGATTTTGTGTGAACTAGTTCACTCTTATCAGTAATTAAATTTAATCTAGGTGCTGAGGTTGTACCTTCCTCATGGATTGACTTAACAGTATTAGCACTAGGATTAAACTTAATGGTCTTTATTTGAACCTTGTTCAGTTTGGCCTTGCTATCAGTTTTTATTGGTTCTGTTCTCTCAGCTTCTTTTCCACTTTACTTATCAGAATTAGATCTAGCTGAATATCCTATTCCTGATCCCTAACAACCATTCTCTAGAATTTCTTGAGTTAACTTTCCTGAGTTAGTCTAAAGTTTAATGACTTCTCTTTCTTTTGCTAGCTCCTTCTCTAGATAATCATGTTTTTCTAACAATTTTTCCTTAACATAAACAACATTATCTCTTTCTTTTTGAATTTCTAGCATGGAAAGCAACCTAATTTTTAGGTGATCATTTCTTTTCTTTAACACAGAGTTTTTGTAACGCCCGGGAAATATTATGTAATTTTTTTATCAATAAATAATTATTCTGTGATTTTTATGTGAATTTTAGTGAATTATTTGATGATGGATAATAATATTTGAATGTTTATTTCTGATAAAATTTAGATATTTTAATTTCCAATTATCCAGAATTAAATCTAGATAATTTTGGTATTTTTTTGGTAATTTTTAGATTACCATATGATTTTATAAGAATTTATAGAATTAATAATGATTATTCTTACATAATTATAAAATTTATTTTTAGAATCAGAAATCGTCCCAATTCAATCGTTTTTGCGTTTTTACAACCCGAAACTCTTCCGAAAACTCCTTCCTAAGCTAATCTGATAATTCTGAACACTTTTCATGTTTTGACTTTTTCGATCCGGGGCACGGTTTGACCTGTACGAGTCCCGATGTAAAATTTTCAATACGCAAATCATTTTATATATCGATAAGAATCCATATTCTCAAAAGGCGAGACATTATTATCTTATTTTCGTCTAAATTATTTTATAGGAAGCTCTGCTTTGATAATTATCCAAATCGGGTATCAAAATTGTATCGTTATTTAGTTACTTAGCGGCTAAGTAACCTATTTTCGGATTCGATATGTAAATATAATTATTGAAATATTAAATAAGTAAAATATGTGATGGTTTTGTCAGCTATGTGTTGCTGTATTATAAATTGTCTGTGAATTGTTAGACGCGAAAATTAATTTTCTAATAAATTATTGAGCTGTATGCATTTAATTCATTTTAAAGTGATTTTATTAAATAGTTATTTTTAAAAAATGCTAAAATTGTCTCTAAAATTATTTTTATTGTTTTATAATTTTATTTATTATTTTTAGGGGTTTATAAAATTTAGAAATTAATATTTTATTAATTATTTAATTTTAAATGATTTTCTGACCCCATTAAATTGTAAAATCAATATTTAATTTCAAGATGTTTCAAAAATCATGAAAATTTTATTTTAATAAGTTTGAAATATTTCGAGAATTTTAGAGTTTATATGTTAATTTTTATGATTAATTTCACTTGCGAATTAGTATCTTTATTTTCATAATTGCGAGTCAAAATCAGGCTTGCAGTCAACTGGGAGATGTGTTGAATTTTTAGGATATACACTCCCATGTTCCAATCCTCTCTCTCGTCTCGCTCAATCTCTCCCTCACCGACTCTAATCTCTCTCGATTCAATCTTCTCTCTATTTCTTTTCCCTCTCCCTCCCTGTTTTTCCCTTGTTCTTCCCTTCTCACCGCTTGATTTCTCCGGTTGTTTTCCGGTAATTATTCCGCCGCCGCCTTACCTTCCGGTTTCTTTTTCCGGTTCTGATTATGTTTATTCGATGTATATACATACGTATATACGTGTGTTATGTGTCTTGCAGTTCAGTTGGAGTTTTTGTGCCACCTGTTTTCTTCTTTTCCGGTCGCCGCCGGTTTCCATTCCGGTGAAGTGACCGGGTACGCGTGTTATGTACGTTGTGTGTGTGTTGTTGATGTATCTGTTGTGTGGGTTGTGATTCTGGTATACTGTTGTTCGAATTTCGGTTTAAACTTTGTGAAGAAATTTGATGAGATTTTCTTGATTTTTGAATTAATCATTTCGTTTTACAAAAATATCGGTGGAATTTATGTTGGAAACCCGAAACTAATCAGGTACCCATAAATTTTATCGCCGTCGGCGAAGAGCTTCGGCGAGCCGACGGTGGACTATGATGATTCGATCTGAGTCCTACGAGTTAAAACACAAAATACGAATAAAAATTGTAAAATAAAGATTAAAATATAAAAACACGACTAATAATTAATAATTGTATTTAATTGATAATTGAGAATTTGGGGACTGATAGTGATGGCTGAAATTGGTGATTGGGATTGTAGTTGTGAAAATTGGATTGTTGTTGTGAATTTGACGTCGATTTGATTCGACGGGTAGGCCGATAAATAAAGGAAACGCTGCCCGATTTTCGGGAAAATAAACTCCGAAATTACGGGAACATAACCTATAATTATCGGAAATGTCAACCGAGGATATAATTGAACTTTATGAAACCTATTCACGTGACGTGACAAGATATTTTGTGAATAATCGATTACCCTATTTTTCAAAACAACAAGTATACGTATTTTCTGAAAATAAATACCAAACCAATTTTCGAAGATGTGAACCATAATTGCTATGTGCATTTCGATAATACATATAAAAAATGAATTTGGTTATGAAATCGTATGGGTAGAATAGGTTAACGGTTTGATGTTAAGCTTAAGCGGTTATCTAAATTAGGGTATTTCAACCCTGTAGGTTTTAGACGAAAGACCGAGACGTGACATCCGACTATAAACGATCTAGTGATTAGACGTCGAGATCAACGAAGTTCCAACCGAAGGGTCTGAATGTTGGGATCGTATCGAGAATAGGATAGTAAGTGGATGATAAAGCCGAATGATCAAAGTCAAACCAAAGTCAACCAGTAATAACGGTTAAAGCTTATTGAGGCAAGTATCCCTATCATCACTTATTGTTCAAGTGATATTTATTTTAGGTCTTCTTACGCAAGTATTCTGGATTTTTCTTTTAAAATACTGCAAGTATTCCAGAACTTTCTTTTAAATACTGCAAATATTCTTGAATTTTCTTTAAATATTGCCAATATTATTCGCTCCTATTCTAAGTTCAGAATAGTTAAATATTTTACATTTCGCTGCAATTACTCATATTATGCTTGTTCATTTATTCTTGTTCCTGTAATTCGATTGCTCTCATGAGCAAATACCCATTCTTTCGGGTTATTTGCGAACCCTGAATTGGGATGTTTTGAATTCAAAATGGTTTGACATCAAAACACTCTACGGGCTGGATAGTGATATTTTGGGGATTGAGTTTTACTTAATCCTGAGGACCGGGATGACTGGTGCCTCGAGATGGGCCGTAGTGCCTGGGGACCCGACTAGATCTATATACTGAGATATAGATCTACTTTATATTCTGATTGATCAGCAGAATATAGATGCGAACTAGTGTCCAGTCTAATTTATTGTTGATCGCCATTAATGGCATTCCTTCTTGAGAAAAAAAATGTGATTATGAATTGAAGTTATTCTTTCTTAGCATTCAGTTTCGGGAAATTTCAGTGTTTCTAAATAAATTCGAGGTTCAGCTTGTTGCTGCAGCATTAGTTGCTCAGTGATAATTAGAATCTTGAATGAATTGAGATCTTCTTAATTATTCAACCCGTCCTTATCAGGCTGGTTTAGCAGGCTAACTCTATGGAAACTTAGTCGATAATGATGGATACTGAATAGTTAGGAATTTCTTGAACGTCGTTTTATGAATAGTTGTTGCATTCGTTGCTCAAGTATGAAGTGTTACCAGAAGCTATTTTGAAACCACGCAATTTTGAAGCTCTTACAAAAATGTCATTATTTCCTATGTGATTTATGGCAATGCAAATCAAATTGATTTTTTTAAGTCGATGAAGTATATCCTTTAAATGATTTCGTGTTTTGCTCTTCAAAATATTTCAGAGATTTGGTCCGGAAGTTTTCTTTGATATTAATGTTTGAAACTCAAAATATATACTTGCTGGGCATTTTTGGCTCACTCTTGCTTTGTAAATTTTTATTTCTGCCAGAAACAGATAAGGATTAAAGTGAATAGCTTCGATAAACAGCAGAAGTTAGAGAAATTTCCATTGCGAGAAGTTGAAGGTGTTAGAAGAATGTGACAAGAGCATTAGTTCAAAGGTATTTATATTTGTATTATAGTTGAAGTGAGTTGTAGAATGTTAGATTCTTGTTTCATACCATAACCTGTAAACGATTCGGATTCAAGGGGTTATTTATTTATTTCTTTATTTTATGTAAAGATTGTTTAGTGACACCAAATCTTGACCCCGGATTTGGGGTGTTACAGTTTTGCATTAGAGCTGCAGGTTATTGGTCACTGAAATAAGAATAGGTGAGAGTAAGATAGGAATGATAGGTCATTCAGGATAGGAAAGACCCTAGGCATATTCAGGATAAATGGAGTTGAGTGCGAATTAGGGTTAGCAGATCCGGTCTAGAGTTGGTACGATAGGATTGCTGAGAAAGTGTTAGTCGAATGTCGCAGCGCTATAGGTATATTGAATTCTTAGATTCTACAATAATGAAGGATCGACAGATCGACGGAGATTGGGGATGTTACCCAATTGTTCATGTGGATTTGAGAAAAATGTGATTTATTCTTGTGAGAACTTGTGAAAGGCATGCTAGGTGAATTTTGGCACGATTTAACTTAGAATTAGGTAGTAGGAGAGCTTCTCTTCGGAGGCAACCAGTTAATGGAAGCTGATGAAGAACTAACGTTGCATGTCTTGAAGGCACCACCATTGCGAGAAGATTCTTACCACTTATCGGGAGCTGCGCAAGGAATAATATCTACCTTTCTAGATATAGGTAAGATTAGCAAGGAAATGCGACCCTATCTACCGACAGAACACCGAATCACACACGTGGGTGTGAGAATAACGGCAAGAACGACGACAAGAATGTTAAAGACAGTACTACATGTCAGCGTTGCGATAGAATTGCGAATAAGATGATTTATGACGGTGAATAAAGTTTCGGCGACTAATCTGTGCGAGCTGAATCCGAGGAAATATAGAAGAGGTACTAAAGTGAAGAGACCCTTATATGGACATTATTTAATTAGACATTTCATTGGTAAACCATAAAAATAGCAAGTAATGTATATAGTAATGACGACCAAACATTTGATTTCCAAAACTTTAGAATGAGATTTTGGAAAAGATTTTCTTAATCAACTTTCAGAAGATTTTTGCATGAAATGAGTTTTACAAATTGGTTGTCAAATTACTACTTATGTTCTTGTTATTATAAACAGAAAATGATCTAAAAAGAAGAATGGAATTAGACTCAGTGTTGTTATTCAAAGGGCCAAGTAGACCCATCAGCAGGAAGAAGGTTTAAGGTTTGCTGTGAAAAATGAAAGTAAACGTTGTTTAATAAAATCAATAATTGAATCAACGTATTAAAATATTATTTACCCAATTTATAAGATTATTAAAATTTAATGAGATTCGTGATTCAAATGGACGGAGGATGATTGAAGGAAATGGCAGAATCTTCTAGATGATTGGAGAAGAATCGTATTTCTATCGACGAAATAGAGGCATTACGTGATCAATGGGTATTTTACACGACATAGATGAAATCTGAAGCCGTGATTTTAACTTCGGAATGACACGATTAAGATTAAATTATTGAAGCATTTGGTGTGAAGGCATTTCCAGGAAGCATTTCGAAGCAGTGATGTGACTTGAATCGTGAACCTGTATCCGCACGATCCTGAAGGCATACGTAAGTGAAGCGTGGAAGGTGATCGACATTGACATTCTTTCTTCTAATACGATAATATATGTTCTTCTCGAATTTAAATATGTAAGAGCTTCTTCTGCTGATAAATCATATGAGGCGGAAACGAAAGAACATTCTTGTATCCCTTCTGAATTGTTGCTTTTCTCAAATTCTTGATTCCTGATTGAGACAACAGTGTTATGATATGACGCTTTGTCGAAATGACGAAGAGTGGGGTGGGACGCCACCTAATCATGTGATGTATGCCATATAGTATGAAAGACTGGCCATCTTGAGTACGAATATGATTGTCTCATCCTTCACTCATTTGTCTTCCTTCAATCAGTTGTCACATTGTTATTCCTTATTCCGCTTTTCAATCAAAATCATGTTTACAAACTCTCCTCTTGCATCGAGTCTGTTCTTTGATGATTCCAAAAGAAATAGAATAGTCCTGTGTGACAGGTAGAATTACGTGTCAAAGGAGAATATGATTGCAAGTCGATAAAAAATGCACTTCAAACCAGAGGATTTCGACGCGAAATGAATGGTTAGTGAATCGTACATTTATTACAAAATAAGGAAGCAAAGTTGTGTGCGTCAGACGCTGCAAACAAGTATCGGGACGATAATCAAAGATCAAGGAAATTCTGAACAATGATTCAGACATGCAATTACGACGTGAAGCATTCCTCTGTCGCGGGAAGATATTTGTCATGAAGACTCAAGATAAAAGAAATATTAAATATAATCGAACTTCGAATGTGCTCTTCAGGAAATTAAGAAGTTCTCTAACTTGTGTAAATAGGTGATTGTGAATTCAATGCTCATATCCGAGTCAGTGACGAAAGCTCGTTACGAAGCCATAAGTGGAGATGAAGCAATGGTGACTCGATTGTGAAACTTTTCAAGAAATAAATTAAAAGAATCGCGAAATAAAATTTTAAGTTCATTAATAACAATTCATAATATTCTAAAGAAACTGAGAAAGGTATGGTTATATTAATCATTATTGATGTAAGATCCAATTCCCATTTAAAAAGATATATGCTATGCCAGTCAGATGCTGATCAAAATGATAAAGTGCGAGTTGTGGAAAATTGATGATTTTGGTTGATGAAAGTGGGTGGATATGATTGTGGATGATTTGGTTGATTGATGGTGTCAGCTTGAGTCCGATTGGTAGTCAATGGTGTAGGGGAAGTGTTGCCCAAATTTTTAGAAATTACCCTATAGTTAAGGACAAAGGAGTATATTGTCGTTCTCGTCAGTATTCCAAATAATTACGATCTCGGTTCTTGAGAAAGTTGTTATGACCAAACCGACTTTATATAATTGGTCTTTGATTCTAGTTAGCTAGTCATCATTTGATTTAAGTGATCAGTTAAAGGAGTTAATTGATCAACTTTTCCAACTAATGGTTAGTTAAATGAAGATCGATTCCAATTAGATTGAGTCGAGCTCTAACATGATTTCCAGCTCCGAAATTAAAGCAATAAGAAATTTTGAAAAAAAAGTAATGGCGTTAACGTAAATTGAAGGCTTAGTTCGATTAGTGTGATGTTACTGTAATTAGGTGCAAGGTTTGATCCAGAAGAATACGCTCTTTTCGATGAATAAGAGGAACAGGAAGTTACTGGTACACACTAATAAGAAGAATATTTTAAAGAATTGAAGGTTCAAGATAAAATAAAGGGATTATATCGTTTGCAATAGCGTTCCAGGAAGAACTTGGATGTATAACCATATCAAATGACGAATTAATGAAAGATTTGAATGTACACTTATTTTGAACGACGATTGAATGGAAGTTGCTGTAGAATAATGGAAAGCTCGCAAATTCAAGCGCCCAATGAAAGACGGAGATTGATGAAGTCCGCATGTGAACTCAAGAAAAAAAGATGATGGTCAATGAAGAGAAGTCAAACACGCGATCTGTGATACGTCAAGCAAAGCTAAGGAAATAGCTACCGAGGAAATTCGATAACTCTGTTAGTGAGAATTTAAATAGTACAAATAAAAGCCTTCATTCCAGTGTGAACTCCAGAAATGACCTATCCAATAATAAATAGAGTAATATTATTAAGAAAAAGAAATTTGTTATGTATGAAAAAGATAATGAATAATGAGAATGAAGAACTAATCAAGACAAGAAGTGGAATCAAAAGGATGATAAAGAAATTTTATAAAATAATCCATGATATATGCAAGGTATGAACGTCAGTTGGGCCAGAATTGATTGGAGAATGAAGTGAAATGTCGATAATTGAAGATGGGAATTTCATTCAAGGAATGTGTGTAAACAGGAATGATTAAATGAAGGTATTAATGGCGAACTACTGAAGATGAACGTTGCAATGAAGCTCATGTCCGAATTCTTTCAAATTAAAATGAAGTCCCGGAGGTTCGAACGAATGATTTACCAAGGTTACCTCAGGGAATGAGATAAGAATTTCTTGTCGGTTATTGCACAGAGTCAAGCTAATGTCAAAAACCTGTGTCATATAACTAAATAGGAATGAAATAATAAGTGAAGGAAAACTTCAAAAATGTGGAATGGAAGAATAATGAAACAAAGAGTATTTTGCATTGTGCGCAAAAGCGTTCGTGGAAAAAGAGAATGGAGATATGAGGTTACGTGTCGATTATCAGAAATGGTAAGTTGAAGATTAAGTGAACACAATGTACCAGGGGTATTGGGATAGAGTGATTGTATTTATTGATAACATCCTTGTTAATTCAAGAACTAAGAAAGATCAAGTTGAATGTCTGAAGACATGCTTGCAAAAAGTTGAAAAATAGCAACTGCAGTTTCAGCTTCAAAGATATAAATTCTGGTTATAATTGATTATGAGCTCCGGTGTGTGGGTAAAGATCAAACAGGAAAGGTCCATTTAGGAACAGATGTTCAAGTTGAAAGAAAAGAGTGAACACCATTAAGATTGTGGAGGAAATGGGTAAAAGAATTAGAAAAGTTAGGAACTGAAGAATAGGTTTTGATCCGTCTATTGGGTTATGCTGATACTTACTTTGTTGTTGGATATCAAAGGTGGTATTAATGCAGATGATTGATTTTGACTTCAGTTTGGGACGTTGTGAGCATCAAAGTTCGTATTGATATCTAATTTGATATGACAACAAAATGAGTATTAGTACCAAGAGACCGGGTTTTGAACCAAGTTCTAATTCATTCCATTCCCAATTAATGTACTTTCTTTCAGATATTAAGGGATTCTCGCTTGATGAAGCTACTTGATAGTGATTGAAAAGAAATAGAAGTATGCTACCAAATGGTGAGTAAATGCAATTGCCGAGATTTTTCTTTTTAGCTTTTGAATAGATGTAGAACATTTCGAAGCATCAGACGTCATGAACTCAGGACATCGGGTGCGGACGAATAGGAAGTGCAAGAGACCGATTAAAGATTCTTGAATACGATTGGAGACGGTTATAGGTCAATTCAACCGAACAGAAGGAGACCTGATAAGTAGAGAAGAACGGTCAGTGAAAATAGGAATTTCATAAACATGATCTATTAGAATTGGAAAGAAAAGAAGGTTAGTGTAAATTAAGTTAGTCCTTTGAAATGGTGAGATAGATAGAACGATTGTGAATGAGTTGGTCTTGTTGTCACAGGTGTAACGAATCCATAAGGCATTTATGTGTGTATGACTATGAAGAGTAATTTAGTTCCAAATATGTGAAATAGAAGACTGAATTAGGGGTTGCATGAGCAACCGATAAATTTGATGACGATAAAAGGTCGTTGAATTGTGATTAAGGTGATGAGAACTGAGTAATCATAAGAAAGATACTTGGAAAACATCATGGTTTGTTCCTTAGCATGATTCTGAGGACAGAATCCTTTTAAGGGGGGAAGAATGTAACGCCCGGGAAATATTATGTAATTATTTTTATCAATAAATAATTATTCTGTGATTTTTATGTGAATTTTGGTGAATTATTTGATGATGGATAATAATATTTGAATGTTTATTTCTGATAAAATTTAGATATTCTAATTTCCAATTATCCATAATTAAATCTAGATAATTTTGGTATATTTCTGGTAATTTTTAGATTATCATATGATTTTATAAGAATTTATAGAATTAATAATGATTATTCTTACATAATTATAAAATTTATTTTTAGAATTAGAAATCGTCCCACTTCAATCGTTTTTGCGTTTTTACAACCCGAAACTCTTCCGAAAACTCCTTTCTAACCTAATCTGATAATTCTGAACACTTTTCATGTTTTGACTTTTTCGATCCGGGGCACGGTTTGACCTGTACGAGTCCCGGTGTAAAATTTTCAATACGTAAATTATTTTATATATCGATAAGAATCCATATTCTCAAAAGACGAGACATTATTATCTTATTTTGTCTAAATTATTTTATAGGAAGCTCTATTTTAATAATTATCCAAATCGGGTATCAAAATTGTATCGTTATTTAGTTACTTAGCGGCTAAGTAACCCATTTTCGGATCGATATGTAAATATAATTATTGAAATATTAAATAAGTAAAATATGTGATGGTTTTGTCAGCTATGTGTTGCTGTATTATCAATTGTCTGTGAATTGTTAGACGCGAAGATTAATTTTATAATAAATTATCGAGCTGTATGCATTTAATTCATTTTAAAGTGATTTTATTGAATATTTATTTTTAAAAAATGCTAAAATTATCTCTAAAATTATTTTTATTGTTTTATAATTTTATTTATTAGTTTTAGGGGTTTATAAAATTTAGAAATTAATATTTTATTAATTATTTAATTTTAAATGATTTTCTGACCCCATTAAATTATAAAATCAATATTTAATTTCAAGATGTTTCAAAAATCATGAAAATTTTATTTTAATAAGTTCGGAATATTTCGAGAATTTTAGAGTTTATTTGTTAATTTTTATGATTAATTTCACTTGCGAATTAGTATCGTTATTTTCATAATTGCGAGTCAAAATCAGGCTTGCAGTCAATAGGGAGATGTGTTGAATTTTCAGGATATACACTCCCCTGTTCCAATCCTCTCTCTCATCTCGCTCAATCTCTCCCTCACCGACTCTAATCACTCTCAATTCAATCCTCTCTCTATTTCTTTTCCCTCTCCCTCCCTGTTTTTCCCTTGTTCTTCCCTTCCCACCGCTTGATTTCTCCGGTTGTTTTCCGGTAATTGTTTCGCCGCCGCCGCCGCCTTACCTTCCGGTTCGTTTTTTCGGTTCTGCTTATATTTATTCGATGTATATACATACGTATATACGTGTGTTATGTGTCTTGCAGTTCAGTTGGAGTTTTTGTGCCACCTGTTTTCTTCTTTTCCGGTCGCCGCCGGTTTCCATTCCGGCGAAGTGACCGGGTACGCGTGTTATGTACGTTGTGTGTGTGTTGTTGATGTATCTGGTGTGTGGGTTGTGATTCTGGTATAATGTTGTTCAAATTTCGGTTTAAACTTTGTGAAGAAATTTGATGAGATATTCGTGATTTTCGAATTAATCATTTCGTTTTACAAAAATATCGGTGGAATTTATGTTGGAAACCCGAAACTAATCGGGTATCCATAAATTTTATCACCGTCGGCGATGAGCTTCGGCGAGCCGACGGTGGACTATGATGATTCGATCTGAGTCCTACGATTTAAAACATAAAATACGAATAAAAATTGTAAAATACAGATTAAAACATAAAAACACGACTAATAATTAATAATTGTATTTAATTGATAATTGAGAATTTGGGGAGTGATAGTGATGGCTGAAATTGGTGATTGGGATTGTAGTTGTGAAAATTGGATTGTTGTTGTGAATTTGACGTCGATTTGATTCGACGGGTAGGCCGATAAATAAAGGAAACGCTGCCTGATTTTCGAGAAAATAAACTCCGAAATTACGGAAACGTAACCTATAATTATTGGAAACGTCGACCGAGGATATAATTGAACTTTATGAAACCTATTCATGTGACGTGACAAGATATTTTGTGAATAATCGATTATCCTATTTTTCAAAACAACAAGTATACGTATTTTCTGAAAATAAATACCGAAACAATTTTCGAAGATGTGAACCATAATTGCTATGTGCATTTCGATAATACATATAAAAAATGAAGTTGGTTATGAAATCGTATGGGTAGAATAGGATAACAGTTTGATGTTAAGCTTAAGCGGTTATCTAAATTAGGGTATTTCAACCCTGTAGGTTTTAGACGGAAGACCGAGACGTGACATCCGACTAGGAACGATCTAGTGATTAGACGTCGAGATCAACGAAGTTCCAATCGAAGGGTCTGAATGTTGGGATCGTATCGAGAATAGGATAGTAAGTGGACGATAAAGCCGAACGATCAAAGTCAAACCAAAGTCAACCAGTAATAACGGTTAAAGCTTATTGAGGCAAGTATCCCTATCATCACTTATTGTTCAAGTGATATTTATTTTAGGTCTTCTTACGCAAGTATTCTGGATTTTTCTTTTAAAATACTGCAAGTATTCCAGAACTTTCTTTTAAATACTGCAAATATTCTTGAATTTTCTTTAAATATTGCCATTATTATTCACTCATATTCTAAGTTCAGAATAGTTAAATGTTTTACATTTCGCTCCAATTACTCATATTATGCTTGTTCATTTATTCTTGTTCCTGTAATTCGATTGCTCTCATGAGCAAATACCCATTCTTTCGGGTTATTTGCGAACCCTGAATTGGGATGTTTTGAATTCAAAATGGTTTGACATCAAAACACTCTACGGGCTGGATAGTGATATTTTGGGGATTGAGTTTTACTTAATCCTGAGGACCGGGATGACTGGTGCCTCGAGATGGGCCGTAGTGCCTGGGGACCCGACTAGATCTATATACTGAGATATAGATCTGCATTATATTCTGATTGATCAGCAGAATATAGATGCGAACTAGTGTCTAGTCTAATTTATTGTTGATCGCCATTAATGGCATTCCTTCTTGAGAAAAAAAATGTGATTATGAATTAAAGTTATTCTTTCTTAGCATTCAGTTTCGGGAAATTTCAGTGTTTCTAAATAAATTAGAGGTTCAGTTGTTGCTGCAGCATTAGTTGCTCAGTGATAATTAGAATCTTGAATGAATTGAGATCTTCTTAATTATTCAACCTGTCCTTATGAGGCTGGTTTAGCAGGCAAACTCTATGGAAACTTAGTCGATAATGATGGATACTGAATAGTTATGAATTTCTTGAACGTCGTTTTATGAATAGTTGTTGCATTCGTTGCTCAAGTATGAAGTGTTACCAGAAGCTATTTTGAAAACACGCAATTTTGAAGCTCTTACAAAAATGTCATTATTTCCTATGTGATTTATGGAAATGTAAATCAAATTGATTTTTTTAACTCGATGAAGTATATCCTTTAAATGATTTTGTGTTTCGCTCTTCAAAATATTTCAGAGATTTGGTCCGGAAGTTTTCTTTGATATTAATGTTTGAAACTCAAAATATATACTTGCTGGGCATTTTTGGCTCACTCTTGCTTTGTAAATTTTTATTTCTGCCAGAAACAGATAAGGATTAAAGTGAATAGCTTCGATAAATAGCAGAAGTTAGAGAAATTTCCGTTGCGAGAAGTTGAAGGTGTTAAAAGAATATGACAATAGCATTAGTTCAAAGGTATTTATATTTGTATTATAGTTGAAGTGAGTTGTAGAAGGTTAGATTCTTGTTTCATACCATAACCTGTAAACGATCCGGATTCAAGGGGTTATTTATTTATTTCTTAATTTTATGTAAAGATTGTTTAGTGACACCAAATCTTGACCCCGAATTTGGGGTGTTACAGTTTTCACTCTTGATTCTATAATTCTCTAAGGTTTGATCCCTAAAATTAACTTGCAGAGACTTAAGAAATAAACTTAATTCATAGATATCATTAGTGTAATATCTGGGATATATGGTGTAATTATTTTTGCTAATAAATAAATATTATGCATGTTCAGTATTTATTCTGTAAATTATTTGTTAAGTGGTATATGTGTTTGGATGTTTAAAAATAATATAAATTGAGTATTTTAATTTTTATATGTCCAAAATAAAATATAGATAATTATCATATCTTCTTGATTTATTTTTATGTTGATTTATGATTTTATAGGAAATTTATGGATTTTATAAAAAAAAATCCGAGTAATTATAAACTATTTTATATAATCGGGAACCGGCCGACTTCACCCGTTCTTACGTTTTTATAACCTGAAACTCTTCCGAGAACTCCTTCCTAACCTAATTGCAATATTCCGAATATTTTCCGTGTTTTGACTTTTTCGATCCGGCATACAGTTTGTCCTGTGCGGGTCCCGGCGCAATATTTTTGATACAAAATTCGTTTCTGTAAATCAATAAAACTCGTATTTTCGACAAAAGGGATCTTTTTATTAAACTATTATAATTATCACCTCGTAATACGTGTAACCTGGCGCTGAGACCAAGACCGCAGTACAAATTGTACAGATTTGGATAATTATCTCGAAAACCGGTACCGTTTGGATCTGTTTTTCTAAATAAACGTACTATTTTATATCTGGAATGATCCAACGGGATACTAAGTTTCCATAATTATAAATAGCCTTTACCGTATTTTATTTCGTACCGAAAATCATTTATAAACAGTATTTACAGAATTTTCCAGAGAAAATATTTATATTCATATAAACTTTCTGAAAATCAAACCAACAAATCAAGGTGTTATCGGTATTCGTTTGGAAAGCTCCGGTAATCAAAACGAAGGGTTTGAGGAGTACTATCAGATTATCCAAGTTTCAAAACTGTATAATCAAAAGTTGATTTTATATAATTTTATTTATTTTCAAATTATTTTGATTAAAATTATGATTTTTTGTTCGGATGATTGTATATTGTAGAGCTTGTCTTCCTGATGATTTTGATATGTCATATGACTGATTTGAAGTTCAATAACATGTTCAAAATTGAGTTTAATTTTCAAATTTTAAAATTAGGGTTTATAATTCGTTTTAATGTTCTTGATTGAATTTGGGGGTTTCTTATTTAAGGATTTGTAGACGTTCTAGATGGGTGGGTTTTGTTCCCCTTGAAATTTGCAATCGATTCGTGTATAGCTTGTTAACAGACGATCCCTGGTTTGAACGGAGTTGTCTTTTAAAGTTTCACCGGTTTTAATCGAGTTCAGCGGAAACCGGCGAACTTCTCGGCCAATTTCTGGCCAACTCAGGGGTTATTAGACTGATTTGATTACATGGTTATGTTCCTTGTGAGCTGTAGTCGTGATCTAGAGGTGATGGTGGTTTGAGGATGCCAGAATCATGTTCTCCGGCGAGGCAGGGGAATTTTCCGATAAAGGGTTGGAAAATTACAGTTTAGTCCCTGAACTTTTAGGGACGATGAAGTTTAGTCCCTGTAGTTTCCAGAATTTGCAAATTTAGGATTCCTGTTTATAAAATATTTAAAAATCATATTTCCTATTTATTTTAATTATAAAAATTTGTTTTTAATTATTAAAAATTCCAAAAATTATTATTATAATTCCAAAAATTATTTTTAATTCAAAAATAAATCTAAATTAATTAGTTAATTAATTTTAGTTAGTAATTAATTAGTTAATTGGTCAATTAATTCAAAAATTAATTGAATTAATTGATTTAATTAATTATTAATTGATTTTAATTACTTATTTAATTAGATTTAATTATTTATTATTGATTTAAAAATTCTGAAAAATAGTTTCGAGCTTTAAAATATTATTTTAAATTGTTTTCAAGGCTCGATAATTATTATAAAATTATTTTGAAGCCAGATTTGGCCAACCAAACTCTGTTTATTGCTTCAAAATTTATCTAACAACCCGTTTTGACTCCGGAAAATATTTTAAAAATCATATTAAATACCCGAAAGACTGTTTATGACCTGAGACTTCCTTATAAATGAAATTTCATTGA